>NC_051128.1:7710382-7735249 GCF_014839805.1 Manduca sexta
ACCATTTCTTCTCTGATTGAATAATCAGCAGTTTCTAAATATGCCAACATTTCTTGAACAATTTCTTCAGCATTTGTTTTGTCACACATTGCATACAGCAAATCTACAGCTTGTTGTCGAACTGAAACATCTTTTTCCATTTTCATAGACAAAATAACTACTTCTTGGTGTTTTTTGACTGCTTCATGTGAGAATTCAGAAGTAGCAAGATGACACATTGACTCAAGAGCTAAATATCGCAAATTTGTCTCACGGTTGCTCAAAAATTGGCCCAGTTGGTTGCATGCAGGACTAATAAATTTGGTTCACTATCATTGTGGATAATAAGGCTGATAGCCTCAAAAAGTACTGCATTCTTTGCATTTGAGTGTTGAACTTTCTTTGATTTTGGGGGCTCCTGGGCTTTGTTAAATATAGTTTCAAGGCATTCTGAAAGCCTTCCTCTAACACCTGGTTCCTCTGATGGTGGTGTGTGTAGTTTTGCAACAAAGCGAAGCAGTTTTGACAGATAACCATGGAGCTGGTACAAAGTAATATGTGTAGTCTTGAAGGTCTGTATAACTAGCAGTAACAATCCTGCTTAGTCTAGCAACAGCCAATGTTACACATCCTTTATACTCATCTGGGGTTTTCTTAACAAGAGCATCAATTAGAGATGTCGCTGCAGTCACCACACCCATATGAGGATCATTAAGCAAATGTATAATACGAGATGTCCATTCACCTCCAGGTATGATTTCTGGTGATTTTCGGAATAGTCTTAAAAGACACAATGCAGCAGATTGCTTTACCACATCCATAGTATCTCCTGAGACTAGAAGCTTTGGAATCTCTGTTCCAAAGGCTTGACATGTCTTGCTGCCAATATTAGCAATGCACTGGAGGGCTAAGTTGACATGGATGGGGTTGCGAGATTGCAGATCATTTTAATGCTTTGAATGATAAGCAATTAGGTCACTGTTGGTGTTGACCAGGACGGATATGAAAAGATATCCAATCTGTTTTTCGGAATATTTGTTAGACGAAAGCAGATTGACCGCCTCCATGTGCCCAAAGTCGATGTCATGACCGAGCAGAAAAATAAATAAAAGTTTACAAACGTACTTTTCTTTTGGTACCCATCAAGAGTTTTGTCGCCTTTGAACTTACTTCTTATATTAGCCAGCTCCTTGTTGATCCTCTTTATTTCAGCTTCTTTACTTTTACAGTTTCTTATATCTGATATGAAGACGGCGAGCCCTCGCATTCCATCTCCCTAACGGCAGGCATATTGCCAAGTGACTTATCGAACACCAGTTTTAAGCCTTTTCTTCACACTCTTGCCAAAATTGAAAGATATAAGATGGTGACAATATAATACGAGGCGTAAAACCTGATATCGGCGACAAATTATGGCAAGTTAATTAGCAGCCGTCATTACAACTGTGATTACAACTAATGCGAAAGATGAGTTCTCTTCTATAAGTTCTACAACGCCTTCCTTTATCCATAGATCCGTTTGAAACGTCAGAGAACTCATTGTTTATGGATCAATATTGAACTGTCCTTAAAAATAATTCAAATGAAAACTATCCTTACTGCGTTGATATAAGGTAGTATGATGTTTATTTCTAAAATCTGGACAGCTGATATATTTTTTTACGCAGAAAATGTTATATTCGACAGTAAATAAAAAAATATTTTAATAACTGGAAAAAAATACATAACACTCAAATTCTGAATTTTTCAAATACATATAATATAATAAGTAAAAATAATTTAATCTTCAATTTAGTAGGGAAGTCTTGAACAGCGTATAATATAATACTACGGTATTGAATTATAATTTCTTATGTAGACTTCTATGAACCTCTAACTGGGAAGTCGGGAGAGAATTATAATACAAAATTCTATAAGTACTTACATATCCAAGTTAGCAGTCTATTATACATTCATATTAGAATGTTTTCATAATAACTACTTAAGTCCCGTTGGTTTTGTTTTGTAGTGAGATTTTTGATAAGATCGTGTGCGAGTTATACCGGGAACAAAATAATAATACCTTTAATGCCGGAGCGCGGGTTGGCTTATATTTTGTATAGGTACCGATTCGTTCTACTAGCCCAAATATAAGTGTACAGGGAATGGCATGGCCTGGCGTAACAATAATGTGGCGTAATGGGGAAAATGTCATGGGTCCAAAGCTTTAGGCACCAACATTATATAAAGTTAGTGTCAGGGCGGAGCATATTCGATTAATTTGCCACAGATCTCTACCTATCACACATTACTATATGCCTTTATGGTGCAGTTACACCACCAGAGAGCAAATACTACGTACACCACTGTGTGTTAGGGAAGTGAAAAGAATACTTTGACAATGGATATCTGATACCAGCGATATGCAAAAGTAATATTTGTCGCACCTCATATCAAAAGCAACGTATCCCATCATTACAATATAGAAGAAGTACGATACAATTTATACATTTAAAACCAGTGCAAACAAAAAAGATAGTAATTGAGAATACGTGTATATATGTAGTAGTCTTTAATTAAAATATGTCTAGAGCATTATCTCTAGACTATCTTTTACCCGCGGCTCCACCTGCTTGAGAAAGTTTTTCCAGGATAAAGTTTTCCGTTAAAAAGTCACGCTTTATAATATTGTCCCGGGATAGTAACTTTATAATCTAAGTTCGCCTGATTCGCCATTTCTTTTGGGTGTCCAGTTTATGAAATCAACATTTCATAAAAAAATGTAGAAAATTAATCCAAAGTAAATATTTTATTTTGAGTCAATTATTTTTGTTGTATAATCATATACTGTCCCAGTGCTGGGCACGGGCTTCCTCTACTACTGAGAGAGATTATGCCTTAGTCAACCATGCTGAGCTAGTACAGATTGGTAAACTAAGTATATAGTACCCTCAAATTTCCTACAGGGAACTTCTCTGGTATGCAGTTTTCCCCACGTTTTTTTAGTATTATATGAAGATAATTTTCATCGCATTTAAATGGAAACCGTGCAACAAGTAGTATCATTATGCACGCATACAAGGCTGAGAAGAAATATCTAGGACAAAGAGAATTATAATAAATATGGAAAACCTAGGAACAGTGTATGACGCAGCTGTCGCGCAACTCTATGCGCGCAACTACCTTCTAATACTTAGGCTGCGTCAGCCAGCTACTTCGTCCCAAAAAATATTTTTCAAAGGGTAAATATAACATAGGATACCTTAGCTACTTTTATCATAATAAATTGCACAGTAGAAGCTTTATTTAAAATATTTCAAAAGTAATGAATTTTATACGGGTGGACTGCAAACAATAGCTTATAAGCCACATTTTTTTATGTACCTGCAAAGGCCTTGGACATAGCATACAAATCTCAGAAAAGAACAAGCATAGAAGGAATCTAAATTACCTTCATATACTTATCCTATTTTTCTAATAGGTCAAAACAGTTGAAAAGAACGAGACAAATATTATGTTGCTAATGACGGCTTGCGTACACGTTACAATCATCAAATGGTTACCTTTGGTCCTCTTTACGATGCCGAATTAAAAAGCAAATAAAATGTCAAATGTTCCAGCTTGCCAAGCTCAGAACAATGTCACAAACGCGCCCACACAATTTAGTTACGTTATACTTCAGCGCGTGCTTTTCAAAATTGGCTACATGTTTTGTAATATTTTTGTTGTTAATTTAATACAGTGCTGTTTAAGTAAAATATAGCCCTACGAACAAGCAATGGCCTGCGTTATTATGGAGTGTAAATCTCATTCTTCTCGTAAAGAAAATGAAACAGAAATCATCAGCTTCCATCGGTGAGTAAACAAAAAACCTAATATATTTGCTTAAACCCTGTACGTAATTGCAAAAAGTGTTATAAATTATACTTTATTATGCTGTAGTCATATTATAATCTGCTGTTGGCTATTCGATTCAGTCATTATTAAGTATTTCTCGTTTTTACCAATTTACGTAGTCGTGTTCAATAGTGTTGTGCTGCATATTCCATCGATAACATAGATGTTAGTATATTGTAGTTTACTATTTTGCATAAATTGCCTTTTACTTTCAATATACGGTGGTGTAGTGGTAAAAGCCACTTGGAAATCATGCGCGAAAGCTGGGGTCGAGGAAACTATCTGATTTTCATAGTGTGTTTCATACAATGTGTTTCATTGCAGATTCCCCACAGATTATGCTATGAGGCAAAAATGGATCGTTGCCATAGCACGTCCCAATTGGCATTGGAAAAAACAGCACCGTGTTTGCTCTAAGCATTTCGACAAAGACTATTTTATTAACATTGAAATAAGTTATCAAACATATGTGACATGAATAATACCGCTGTGTTTTAATTTTACTCTCCCTTTTTAGTAGCTTCTGTCAAACCACACCTCTTGGGTATCTTTTAATCCCTAAGAAAGTCAGAAAAGAACAGAAGGCGTACTAGCTTTCTCCTAGGCGAAATTTCGGCCGATATTTGTTTGTTACTTACAGCAGTTTTCATTTTTTCCGAAATTTCTAACATTTTCTTAATTCAATAATCTAAATGCTAAACCATTTTTGTGTGAATGACATTTCGGAAGGCATGGAAACTGCTGTAAATTGCAAATGAAAATCGGACAAAAATTAGTTCGAAGAAAGCCGGTAGTTCTATAGTTTACTGTAATTTAACAGCTTCTTAATAAGTGCTTTTATATACCCAGATTTCATTTGGTACCTGAATACCAAATTAGGGTTTTGATATCTTTTTTTTTCACCTTTATCTAAAATAGAAATTTGCAACGGTTTGTAGTTGACTGACCGAAAAGAGTTTATTTTCGCAGGTATATGAATTTAATTGATAAGATGTCAGATGGGATCGCAACACAATAAAATTTCTTGCTGTCTAAGACAGAGTACGCTCAAATGTCATAGTGTTACTTCTATGCTTGTTATTGTTCTGAGATGCAAATGATATCACCCATTATTCTGATAAACTACTTATCTATTTTTATCACAGATCTTTGTAACAAATTTTATTACTCGTCTATGGGCGTGAATGGTTTTTATAGCAATGTTACTAGGTCTAGAAATATCCCAAAGAATTTACGGACTTTGAAGCACGTCTACTCCACCGCAGTTAAAAGTGTTGAATGTACTAGATTTTAGAAATTATTAAGTTACCTGAAATTCTCAGTTTTTATTTACAGAATTTACAAAACCAATGGTTATTTGTTTCTTCCGCCAACTCAAACAACCTGTTTTCATCGTCACACCCTCTATATAACATACAGCGCATCCATGATTATTCTAGTATTTTATACAAAATTCGATATAATATAATTGATTTATAATATAATTGATACCATGTATTGTTGATCAAAGGTGCTTAAGGGCCTTATTTAGATAAGTGGCGAATAAATTGAATAAATCGTCTATGAATTTGACCATGTACTATGCGTAGCGAATACCCCCGAATAAGCTGTTTACACCTTTGTATTCGTGACTATTCGTCAGTATTCGGTGTGGTACTCGGAAAGTATCTAAATGAAGCATGACATTTTTATTCTATTTTTAGTTTTTCCTGGCAACTCTGTTTCAGTCAGTCAATTTCAATCACAAGACCATCGTAGCCATAGATTATTTTATTTCATAAAAACCTGGTAGTAGTAAATTCGACTCTTCATTTTCAATAGAGTATATTTTAAATTTAAATTCGTGTTGTGTTTAATGTGAATGAATGTGATATTTTTCTATTACAATGTCATTTGTATCATTTACGAAGTTGTGAAAAGCTGGTGTCAAAGTGCAAACCAACTAATGAATGATGCAGTCTATTTTCTGGACTGGCAGACTGTTGTCACGTGCTATTAGAAATGGACTTGCAAGTTTATCCAGTGCAGCTGAACTGAATGTTTCGAATAGAAAGCATCCTTATTTAGTGTCTGTTGTGTGTGGTTTTCCAAAAGACATTGCCAATGGACGAACACGAAAAGGACAATTTGGTGACGACGCATGGTTTTCCACTAACTTTCACAATGCGGATGTTATTGGTAAGAGAATGCACATAGACTAAAACAAATTCGGTGCACTTAAATCAAAATTAATATTACAGAAAATTACTATAATAGGTGATTTACTAGCAACAATAATCATCAAACAATAAAGCAACTATGACAACAGAAAGATATAATACACAATACTTTTTTGAGAAATGTATAGGAGAAATTGGGGAAAATAGTTTAATGTGTGCTCTTTTCATTCACATTTGAATGTTTAAAAATTTTGCATTTCTCACAAACTTATTAAAAAATCACAATTGTTTAAAAGAACCTTGAGAATATATAACCATTTAAATGTGTTTAATTAGTGCTTCATAATATATTTTTTTGTATTTTGTAATTATATAAATATTTAATTGTAGCAACAAGGTTAAAAAAATAATTTTGCTGTTGTCCTGCTATACAAGGCTTTATGTATAAAAACAAACACAATATTAATAAATCCATATGTGGCTTATAGAGAAACTACTTCAATATAAATAAACTGAACATAACTTACCCATTACTTGTTGTCACATACACTTACATGGTATAGTTAGGTATTTGTATATGTCAAACTATACCATGTATGGACCTACCAAGTATAAACCAACATAAGTAATAGGTAACTACAGTAAAAATTGATTCAAAATAAACTGTTATATTAAATATTATTTAGGTTCTATCTGATACCATCACTCATAACATTGACAGTTTTTAAAGCTTAAGGTATTATTATTTATAGTTTGACCTCATCGATTAAGCATCCTTGTATTTGAACATATTATTGATATCCCGTTTTTTTTTTATATATGACTACTTGACTTCTGTATACTGACATTTCTAGAGGAATCATAATTTCAACATAATTCACAATAATGGAAATAATAAATAGAACAAACACAAATTATGTGTGTTGACAAAGTATGTTTTTGGCTTTAAAACAATATTTAAAGTAAAATTCATGCTGTGTTTAAGATTGAAGTCCTTAAACTGTCTATGTTGTTTATTGTTTTACATACATAAATATTGATAATTTCTACAGGCTTGGAATTGAGGTACAATAACAAGATAAAAAATGTTTGCTGTTGTTAATATTTACTTCCATACGAATATTTTACTTGTAAGTTATCAATATTTGGCTTGACTTGGCTATTAGTTGATAGATAAAAAAAATTGCATAGGTTATTTCCATTTTTTTAAACACATATTTCATATTATATCATAATTAGAGACTGGATAATATATTCCTTTGCATATTTCAGTATTTTTGGCATATAATGCCTAAAATCATGGCATGAGTGCTTATTTTCACTAGTACATTACTAGTGAAATACAAATAAGACCAACTTTCTGAAAATTTTATGTGTAACATTTGGTGTACCTGAAAAATGATTTTTAAGTTATTACACTATTAAATAAAAAAACATGTTACATACAAATAAGTATCAATTATGTGATAAATTTTTTGCTCCTAGAAATTTTATGCTGATTTTAGCATAGAAACCTAATAATTTCTTTTAATTCATGGATATTAGCTAATTTGACGTTTTACATGCATATTTTGGGATTTTTAAGTATAACTATTTTTTTTTTATTCATAAAGATTAGAAATCCATTTTCACTTTGCAGCCTCTAAATCTGTCCCAGTTATTGTATAAAAAACATTTTGCTACTTAGCATTACCTAAAAGTTTTTGGGAATGTTTATGCATATGGAGACAATATTATAATATTTATACCATTACATTAAAAAATATAATGCCAATGATGTGTTAACCTGACGTGTTGGAACCATTGGGTACCATGCATAAATTGCATCACATGTTTAAAGGGGCAAGGGTGGTGAAGAAAAAGTGATTGTGTGACAAAGGTGTCTAAAGCACAAAACATGAAATGCAAATAGTCAACTAATTTTGACATTGCTTCTAAATAATATGCTTATCTTCTTGAAAATAATATTTTACAATAAGTTACTTGAACCTTGGATAAAAATAAAAAAGTGCAAGTTTCTAACACAAATAAACATCAATAAAAAGTAATTTTAATTTTACATGCTGTAATGCCATTACTATGACTATAACTTTAAGTGAATCCACACTAAACTACAAAATTATTAAACAGATTATAAAGTAAAACTGAGATTTTTGGTGAAATATTTGTTATTCATGTATGAATTTGGCACAATGGTTGCAGAAATCAAGACAAGTTCGTGGTGTTATTTATGAATGCAATGTCAAAATGACCCTGTATATGGTTTATTTTATTTTGTTGGTGAATTCTGGCTTGTAGAGAGCAGTTCCTAGTACCACAGGGTCGCTCATCGGCCATGGGAAGTTGATGTTGATTTTATTAAAATAGTAATCTCTGATTTTATAACTGCTGTTTTGATTTATTTAGTTCTGGATGTAAAAATGAAAAAAATGTAACACAACACCTAGGGGGGGGGGGGGGTCTCAAATGTGAGGAGGACAAGGACAGGGAAGGAGTAAAACAAAAATTTGTGTGTTGTCATTTATGGATGACCTCTTGGAACAGAAACCATCAAATAGATTCCCTGTTAGATCCACAAAAAAACAATACTAATTATTTTTTATGAACAAGGCCAAACCTATTTTTGGAGAGTAACTGCGTATACTGAAGGTTGAATTACAAGGGTTACAACAATTACCACCTTAACTGTTTATTTACTATATTATATACATACCCAAATAAATGTATACAGTATATACACACAGTTAATATTTTTATTTACTCTGTTTAGGTGTCGCAGATGGTGTTGGAGGATGGCGTGCGTACGGCATTGATCCGGGCGAGTTCTCCTCGTATCTCATGAGGACATGCGAGAGGCTAGTTCAGATGGGTCATTTCAAATTGTCTGAACCAGGCGACCTGCTAGCCAAGTCCTACTATGAATTATTGGAACACAAAAAGCCAATATTAGGTTTGGAAATATTATTACTACAGTAACAATTTTATGTTCATGCATGTGTTCTTTCTACACATATGTAATAAGAAGTATTTTCACAACCCAGCATAATAATAAAAAGATACCACTTTCACTAATCTACAATTTGCATCATATCATACCTGAACTCTATAGTCTGTATATCTACATATAGTCAATAGTCATTTTGTCCATGTTCAAATTTTATTATATTATAGTCACAAAACAGATGCCACTTATGATATTACAAATATTCTGTTACTCTAGGAAAAGACAAATCAAAACAATTTGAAGTCTGCAATGGTTAGTATACAACATAAATTTACGATAAATTTAAAAAAATCATTACAACATTGCTTGTTTTGCATTGTGATTAGTTTCCCTTTTTGAACTCATCACTTATATACTCATTCCGTATTTCATATCTTGGTTATTTATATTATTCTAACAGATAAAATTGTCAAACTTATAACACATTTGTTTTATAGTTTTTTTATTAATTATTGAATAAAATATATTGATTAATTTAAAAAGAAATAAAGCTGATTTTTATATACCTGCTAGTACTTTGAAATCACAATTTGTTGTTTCAATGCAGTCATTATCATGACATACTGCGCATCGTGATGTAAATATATTAGTATTCATTGCATACTCCGCTCATTTGCAGACGCCAATTGCTCCTGAAAGTAGGAAATAATTCATAAACTTTGCGGATTTGTAGTTGAACGCGCATTAAACCGGTTTTCATACACCCGGTTACCCCCATCTTTATCTGGATTCATCTGGACTTTGTCAACATCGAATTTATCGTTCAATAACACTTGTCCATTCATAGTTGTAATATACACAGTGATGTATGTCAATTTATTAGCGGTGATGTGTGGACATTGGACTGCAGCCGTTCAGGCGGCGAGTTATTCATATACCAATGTTAATTATTAGAAGAATTTAATGTTTATCAACAGGCAACCCTTAGATATTTAAGAACCAAACCGAAAATAATTTAGCTAATCTTATTTATGTACAGAATTTCAAGTTATCGGAATGTCTCACATACTTTATAATTCATAGTTATTGGTAGTCATGGTACTTTTTACCGTCAAGCGCTAGGTCAGGTTCCTATCTATTCATTTACCATCATTGATTGCTAGTTAAAGCGGAAAATAAGCTAGGGATAAAATTTCCTTGAAAACTCCAAGTATTATTATAAAGACTAAATTTCTACTACAGGTAGCAGTACGGCATGCGTCATGATTCTCGACCGCAGCGAGAGCATAATGCGTGCGGCCAACATTGGCGACAGCGGGTACATGGTAGTGCGCGGGGGCAGGATCGTCCATCGATCGCACGAGCAGCAACACTACTTCAACACACCTTACCAGCTCAGCCTGCCGCCGCCTGGACACGACAGGAACGTACTTAGTGATAGGTAAGTCGATTATAATTACTCTTGCAATTTCGAATTCGCAGTCGATTCATTATGCCATCGCTCCGTTGCCTTATGTAGAATGAAATAGTGTAAGGTGTCCACTATCCGCTTATTGTTTTGACAATTTATAAGATGTAATCTCAGAACAATGACAAGCATAGAAGTAACACTATGACATTTGAGTGTACTCTGTCTTAGACAGCAAGAAATTTAATTGTGTTGCGATCCCTTCTGACATCTTATCGATATCGATAGATGCTTTGTCTATCGGCTATGGTAAATTCACAGACCAGCTAAAATAAACACTTTTCGGTCAACTACAAACCGTTGCAAATTGCTATTTTAGATAAAGGCTAAAAAAAAGATATCAAAACCCTGATTTGGTATTCAAATACCAAAAGAAGTCTGGGTACTATAAAAGCACTCGTTGAGAAGCTGTTAAATTACAATAAACTATAGAACTACCGGCTTTCTTCGAGCTAGATTTTGTCCAATTTTCATTTGCTATTTACAGCAGTTTCCATGCCTTCCGAAATGTCATTCACACAAAAATGGTTAAGCATTTAGATTATTAAATTAAGAAAATGTTAGAAATTTCGGAAGGAATGGAAACCGCTGTAAGTAACAAACAAGAAATCGGCCGGAATTTCGTCTAGGAGAAAGCCAGTACGCATTCTGTTCTTTTCTGACTTTCTTAGGCATTAAGAGATACCCAAGAGGTGGGATTTGACAGAAGCTACTAAAATGGGACAGTAAAATTAAAACACAGCAGTATCATTCATGTCACATATGTTTGATAGCTTATTTCAATGTTAATAAAACTTTGTCGAAATGCTTAGAGCAAACACGGTGCTGCTTTTTCCAATGCCAATTGGGACGAGCTATGGCAACGATCCATTTTGCCTCATAGCATCATCTGTGGGGAATCTGCAATGAACATATTGTATGAAACACACTATGAAAATCAGATAGTTTCTTCGACCCCAGCCTTCGCGCACGGTTTCCAAGTGGCTTTTACCACTACACCACCGTATATTGAAAGTAAAAGTCAATTTATGCAAAATAGTAAACTACAATATACTAACATCTATGTTATCGACAGAATATGCAGCACAACACTATTGAACACGACTACGTAAATTGGTAAAAATGAAAAATACTTAATAATGACTGGATCGAATGGCCAACAGCAGATTATAATATGACTATAGCATAATAAAGTATAATTAATAACACTTTTTGCACTTATGTACAGGGTTTAAGCAAATATATTAGGTTTTTTGTTTACTCACCGATGGAAGCTGATAATTTCAGTTTCATTTTCTTTACGAGAAGAATGAGATTTACACCCCACAATAACGCAGGCCATTGCTTGTTCCTAGGGCTATATTTTACTTAAACAGCACTGTGTATTTATTAAAATTAACAACAAAAAATATTACAAAAACATGTAGCCACTTTTGAAAAGCACGCGCTGAAGTATAACGTAACTGAATTGTGTGGGCGCGTTTGTGACATTGTTTTGAGATTGGCAAGTTGGAACATTTGACATTTTATTTGCTTTTTAATTTGGCATCGTAAAGATGACCAAAGGTAACCATTTGGTTATTTTAAAGGGTACGCAAGCCGACCTTAGCAACATAATAATTGTGTCGTTCTTTTCAACGATTTGGCCTATTTGAAAAAATAGGATAAGTATATGAGGGTAATTTAGATTCCTTCTATGCTTGTTCTTGTTCTGAGGATGTAATCTATACTTCTATACTATTATATAAAGCTGAAGAGTTTGTTTGTTTGTTTGAACGCGCTAATCTCAGGAACTACCGGTCCAAACCGAAAAAATCTTTTTGCGTTGGATAGCCCTTTGTTCGTGGAGTGCTATAGGCTATATATCATCACGCTATACCTAATAGGAGCGGAGCAGTAATGGCTAATCTCAGGAAATACCGGTCCAAACTGAAAAATTCTTTTTGCGTTGGATAGCCCTTTGTTCGTGGAGTGCTATAGGCTATATATCATCACGCTATACCCAATAGGAGCGGAGCAGTAATGGCCAATCTCAGGAACTACCGGTCCAAACTGAAAAATTCTTTTTGTGTTGGATAGCCCTTTGTTCGTGGAGTGCTATAGGCTATATATCATCACGCTATACCCAATAGGAGCGGAGCAGTAATGGCTAATCTCAGGAACTACCGGTCCAAACTGAAAAATTCTTTTTGCGTTGGATAGCCCTTTGTTCGTGGAGTGCTATAGGCTATATATCATCACGCTATGACCAATAGGAGCGGAGCAGTAATGGCTAATCTCAGGAACTACCGATTCGAACTGAAAAAATATTTTTGGGTTGAATAGTCCTCTGTTTGTGGAGTGCTCAAAGTCATATATCATCACGCTATGACCAATAGGAGCGGAGCAGTAATGGCTAATCTCAGGAACTACCGGTTTGAACTGAAAAAATCTTTTTGTGTAGGATAGCCCTTTGTTCCTGGAGTGCTATAGGCTGTATATCATCACGCTATGACCAATAGGAGCGGAGCAGTAATGAAACATGTTGCAAAAACGGGGAAAATTATAAGTTTTGAGAGCTTCCGTTGCCTGCGCTGCGTAAACGGTTAAAGTTATGCAACAATGATGTATGACGGGATTGTTCCACTTTAAAAGTTCTAAAAATTATATTATAAAAAAAAGTCCCCCGCTGCATCTGTCTGTCTGAACGTGTTAAACTCAAAAACTACCCAACGTATTATGATGAAATTTGGTATGGAGACAGTTTGAGACCCTGGGAAGAACATAGACTCCCGGGAAACTACTACTTTTATAACGGAAAACTTTAGCCTGAAAAATTTTATAACGCGGGCGGAGCCGCGGGCAAAAGCTGGTAAAATATAAACATTGATGTGACATTAGATACGTCATCCATCACCAAGAAGAAAGATATAATATACATATAGTCAGATAAATAGGATATTTTGGACTCTTACCTTTACGACTATCAAAGCTGTCCTTCGATTATAACGTCCGTAATTATAAAAATATGGATAGGCCCCGTAGACGGAAAAGGGCTAACAGGGCTAATAGGGCTGACCCGAACTATAAATACCTTCAACTGAATTCATTGTATCTATACTAATATATAAAGCTGAAGAATTTGTTTGAAGTAAAACGCGCTAAACTGATGAACTACTAAACCGATTTTGTTTTTTTTTTAATTTATAGGATGCCACATTAGGTGCTCCTGCGTGCTATAGGATACTTTTTTATGCCGGTAAATTATTTATCCCAGAAAAACTTATTCACGCGGGCGGAGCCGCCGGCAAAAGCCAATTTGTGATAAAAGTGAAATATTGTCAGGCTTCAAAGAATTTAATAAGACTTTTAAATGATAATATATTTTTGTTTTAGCAGCAGTACAAAACTAGCGTGTAGATATTTTAAAGTACAAATTTTCTTTATTCTTTCTATTACGACTTTTAACTATATAAAATACGTATTCATTGCGTGTTTTTCGTACGTCCGCAGCTCAAATGATGTCCTTGTTTTATTTATCACCCGGACTAATCTACAATGAAAGTCAACCTCGTACCAAATTGGTGTAACTTGAGAAAACAAGTAATGTTTGTATTCATGCTTGGGCTATGAACTAAGAGGGTCTGGGATCGATTCGAAAACAATTACATTTTCTGTGAATTTTGGATTAAAAGCCATATCTGAGCTGGAGAGAATAATTCGTGCTTCATATGGTAATACATCGGTAACTCTATAACATGATAAGGAAATAACTTCAGCGCAGTCATTTGTTAGGCTAATCGAAACAGGTTCGAGCTAGTAAAAAGAAGTAATCTAATTTCCAATTTGCGTTTATCATCATCTATTTATAGCGAAAACAGCGTGCGCATTGATGCATCTCGATAGATTAGTTGCACACTACCATAATACTATTGGCCAATAGGTTTCTAAATAATAAATATCGATCATCAACAGTAAAGTTATGTATTTGTTTGTTGACCATAATCCATGTAAATTAGACGTTGACTTTGATATTTGCTTGGCAATCATAATCAAACTGCTTGAACGTGTCTTACCTGTACAGTACATATTATGTATGTTAAATATTCCAGTATCTGATAAAATTATCATTTTCCTGTCCCCACCATATACCTGCGTTTGCCAAATACTTGTTCGTAACATTGCAGTTTAGCCAACTGTTTTACAATTAATGTTATAAAATTGTTTCGTCCCGTGTAAATTGATCGCGTGCTTATGGTTTGGCATTATCAGTGAAATGCTAAAAAACAAACAGATAATAGCATTCCTTTGATGATTAAAGTAATTTTGATTAAAATATGGCATCATCACTTAATTTAAATTATTTCCTTAAAAACATTAATTGAACTGCATAATCTATTTTTGTAATGCCATTGAGATTTTTTTTTAAAAACGAGTTATTATATACGAAACTATATGTTACCATGGGGCGTTTAATATGCCGCCTAAGTCAGCCAGGTTATAAAATATTCAATTGAGGTGCATTTTGATGACGGATTGTGTATAAACATCATAATTTTAAATAAATTGATTAATACAATTTCAAATGTACGAAGTTATAAAACTAAAGAAATCGGTTATATTATTGAATATACTCATTTGTGTACTGAAATGCCGAAACATCTTTAATTAACGAACCATTCATTACACGTCAGAACATAAAGCGATAGGGAACACTATCTGTTTGTGATGCTATTAGAAAAGTAGCGAAAGGTTATTTCAATATAGATAGTGGCATAAACACTGCATTCAAGGATGTTCTTTTCTATTAGCTCTGCATGTCGTTTGATAAATTATGTGTTGTCTAAAGTAAAATACGCAGTAAAATACATGGTTTTTTGATATATTTTAAACAAATTAGAGACAGGATATAGGTATTCAATATTAAAATATACTTTATAATGTCTTTTATAAAAAAATATCTTTGACATAAGTAAAATATACTTATTATGTTTTATTCAGAATACGAAGTCAGCGATGGACACCATCGTTTTGTGGATTCCATATTCTATAGTTAAGCAAATTCTTATATTTTTTAAATATTCCGCTCTTAGCATATTTTTTTACATAACATGTTTTTTGTCTGACAACTATATCTAGTGTCGCCTTTTCGAAAGTATCTAAAATATTACGTCATTGAATAATTCATAAAATTATTTTTAAACCTAATACTACAGGTAGACGCATGATTCAGACTTTAGGAGAAAATCATGATTACAACATTCCAACTGGGGAAACCCACAAAATTAACTTTACACGCTGTCGCTGTTGGTTTACGGAATATTTAATTTAGCATGTACTTGACCTTCTTGACAGTCTTAAAGCTGTCAATTCGATCAGATGATTTAAAAAAATATAGTAGACCCCTGACATAGACCAGATTACGAATAATCGTCGAATAGCCAATTATTGTCGTTCTGGTTATTGTAAAATCTTATTTTGGTAACAGCCATAATATACCTGCAGATTTGTACACTATTTTAGGAGCTAGAGTTAGACCATTAAACTCATCTGATGGTTCTAGTCAGATCTTTTCTATAAGCACGGGATATCTTGAAACTTGAGTAAGCCTACCTGGTCATTAATATAGTCTACACATACTTACTATTTAAAGTCAGATTTGAGCACCATATTCCGGTTCTTAGAAGAAATTTTCAATTAATTGTTTGAAGAAATCCTTTTAATAGAATCCTCATTATTGTCGATATAAAAACCTACCATGTGACATATTTTCTTTTTGAATATTGGAGCAGGGCCAGGTAAAATATAAAAAAATCTTAATAATGGCTTCAAATATAGCTTGTTTACTGTAAATATACCAGTGTTGGCGTATACTAATAAATGACCCTGAGAATTTGCACTTACGCGTATGATTTCATATTATCTTTATTGTCTAAGCTTCTTTATAATTTTGTTAATTGAGATTATGCATAGTACATAGTATAGACTTTATTTATTAATATCACCAGTAAAATTGCTAAGTAATCATAAAATATATTTTCCCACAAAATTAGTATTCTTAAACATATAATAATTATTTGCATTATGGTTTATAAGTAAATACCCTTTTCTTAGCTTTTAGTTGTAAAAAGTCTTCACTATCTAACACACTGTAATAGGTCTAACACGCTACTTATGTAAGCATGCACGCGAACGTATTACTGTATTCTTTAAACGCTAGCTACAGTGTATTTTTAGAGTGTATAGAAATTTAAATGAGTATGAAACAAACGTCGCACTTTAACGACCTCATAAAAAATATTATAAGTAACTTATTATTGTAGTTTTGAACTTTGTTTTCAAATTCATTTCTCAAATAACAGTACTATATATGTGATATCTTTATATTATGATTTATTTTGTGATTATGACCAAATGTAGCGGCAATGGACAATTATTACATTTCAATTTATAGTATAGGGAATAGCCCTATTATTATAAGATTTTAATTTAGAGAAATAAATGATATTAATGAACATGGACTTCGTCGCCAGAGAACATTACCCATGCTAATAAATAGTCATTGTTCCATAGTCATAAGACCTGATTCTCGTACTAAAGTCCCGTGATCATGTGCTCATTCCACAACACAGCTGTAGTATTTCTGTATGCACTAATATTAGAATTTTTAGCTCAATGGACGATTGCCAAGTCTTTAAACTCACGTGCTCTGATTTAATTTATGGTGTTACATTTTAAATGTGTATTAATAGTTCAATTATTAAAACAAAAGTGAAATCTTGGAATGTCATAAAACTTCGTAATCAATTATTTTACATTTGAAAAACACTGCGTTTTTAAATATTTTAGCAAATATATTTTTAAAGAAGACAGGGGATAAACTAGGCAAGGGTCTTACCTCTTACCTAGCTATGAACCCCAAATGTCAAAAGAATTGTGGGTTAAAACAATGGCAATTGACACATAACGGTTTTTTGTGATTAGCTCTAATTTTACTTACTGATAATAAAACTTAAGGTTATAGCTTAAGGTCCATTTTTCATACATTTTGTTTCACCTTTAATCTGGGTAACTAAACAAGTATTGACAAGTAAAGAATTTAAATTCACGTCTAGTTAGTGATTAGTTCTCGCAGTTGAAAGAAAAACGTAAAAATAATTAATATGCATGGATATTTCGGCCTTTAAAATTTAATACGACGAAATTTTAAAGGCCGAAATATCCATGCATAACTAATCACTAACTAGACGTGAATTTAAATTCTTTACTTGTCAATACTTGTTTAGTTACCCAGATTAAAGGTGAAACAAAATGTATGAAAAATGGACCTTAAGCTATAACCTTAAATAATAACTTTATATCTGTTTTCTTTTTTGGACAGTATAAAAATGTAGTTACTGCTCGAAATAGACTGTCAAGTTAAATGACAAAGTTTTTTTTAGTTATAATAATTGTATTAATATTTATTTAGATATCGAAAAAAAATATATATATGGTTATATTAAATTTAAATTCTAGTATCCTAATCTTAGGCTACTTATAATTTTCTCAGACCATCCACAGTCCACACATTGGTAAAGGTAGCAGGAACACCCTGTATACAGGCAGCTTTTGACAGGTCCAAATGGAAATCTTTAATAGAAGCCTATGTACAGCAGATCCACACGTCATTTTCTCAAAGTAGCCTTATGGTCAATTCGTTCAGTTGGTACAATATTTGTTTTTAGGCCCGAATCCGCGGAGACATCCGAGTTCGCGGTGGAGTGCGGCGACGTAATACTGGTGGCGACCGACGGCGTGTTCGACAACGTGCCCGAGCCGGTGCTGGTGGCGGAGATGCGGCGCGCGCAGGGGCTCGCCGGCGACTCGCAGCGGCTGCAGGCCGTCGCCAACTCCATCGCGTGGATGGCCAGGAACCTCTCCTTCGACGGCTGTTACATGTCACCCTTCGCTAAGAGTGCACGTCAGAACGGCATTGACGCGATTGGTGCGTACCTATATCAAAATATTTTTTTCTTATCTTACTAATCTTTCTTACTCATGTTATTTATGCGAATATTTGCGATAATGTTTGATGTTTAAAATAAACTCAGAAAAAGCTGAATGTATTTGGAACATAGATAGACTATGTACATAATATATTATGCTACTTTTTATCACGATAATTTTCCGCCGTGGGAAATTTCAAATTTTTTGAATGTGATTTTTAAGGACAGTACAGTTATTTAAGGAATTTTTTGGCGAAAAAGGCTATTACCGGGGGCAAACCCGCGAGTAACACCAAGCTATTCATAAAGGTGTCACCAATCAAACGATACATGTATCAAGATATTGAAATCGGGTTAAAAATATATTTGACTGCGAACTTGAGTCTTAAACGCAGCAATGAATAAGGAAATTATGTTAAGTAAAAAACTATTATGGTAATATTTTACATAAATTATCGGTATTGTCTATTCAAGACCAAGTCACAGAGAGCAGTATATTTTATAAATAGTGGGAAATTGCATTGTTGTGATGGTAGGTAAAGATTTTAATTGTTCCATTTTCTAAAACTTTTATGAGTCTTTATGAAATCGTATTATTTTCAATAATAAACATCGGCAGTTACAAATACTGGATGCGATACCACTCCGCCAATGACGCGACTTTCAGGTCATCATTGTATTATTACTTGTTATTTGTTGTGTTTTGTTAAAATAACTGTTTGTTTGCAGGTGGAAAGCCGGACGACATAACGGTGCTACTCGCGATCGTAGCGCTATGAAGATGTCCTAATTGTGATTTGTGTAGATATATTTTAGGCTCGTTTTTGTTCATTATATTGACGAAATTAGTTAGTGACAACGCCGACACCAAAAACTTACAAAATACGGACATTTTTGCTTGGTTAATTATTAATATCAAACATTTTGTTTGTCAATTTACATAAAGAGGATGTCCCATCTCCGTGAGCATTTAAATTGCACAGGTTGAATATGGTCAATATACATCACATATTTATTAGCATTTTATAATAACGTTCATATTCAGCTTACAACTCAGGGGAAGGGAAAGGTGTGAGCGAAAATTTAATATAGGTAGTCTCAATAACTCAACACATTACACAACCATACATACAAGTATTTCTGTTGAATACAGGGGGGAGGCATTTGCCCTTCCCTGTCCACCTGGGTACGCCTACGTATGTAAGTAAAGACCAAACATATTATAACGGTGTACAAAATAAAATATCAAATCAATCGTTCGATTGATAGTGCTGTGATATTATTGAAATGGGGCGTCATCTTTACGTTTACTCGTCCGGTGGATTAGCGCGCACTACGAACTAATTTCTGCACGATATCTTTGATTATATACATTCGAGATGGACTAGTACCGACAAAAATGACGTAAGCTCTATCTATAATGTATGTAACCATAGTGTCTCGATTTTATTATCGCAGTGTGCTCTTCCTGATATTAGCAAAAGAGAATTGTTTATTCAATTTAAATCACGCTGTAATTATAAAATGATCTGATTCTCTTTTTTCTTAATTTACTGTGATTTAGTTGATAATGCTTATAGAGCATGTTAGGGGTTTCTCTAAATGACGAATTGTCTAATGAGCAAACATTGCTCACTTATGAGTTTATACGTATGTTCTACAGATGCAAAATAATTCATCTCGTATGAATTCTTTCTTGTGAACTACTTTGCCCGTTTAAAACATTCAAACGGTGGTATTCCCATTAGTTGGGTTCTTATCCATTATGTTATGGAAGATGATTATTTTAATTATTGTCTCACCCAAACATGAAAAATATCAAACGTAGAAACTACTCGCCTAGTCTTGATTGATGTCTGATCAAATGGTTCTATATTCTAGCATCTGATAAAGACTAAAATTATGCAATAAAATTTGCGGCACAAAATAAGTTTTGCATCATTGTTATTAACGTGTATCAAAGGTAGCCAAATTAAGTAATGTATTTCAAGATACAAATATATTAAAATAATATCGGTATAAATACCTACTTAATCTTTGCCAATATTTCCTGCAGTTGCTGCCGTATTGACCCAAATCGCAGATAATACACTTCAAAATAAGTCATTATATTCATTACTTTTGAAACACACGATACTGTGTTTGCAAAAAAAATATGATCGAGTGTATTTTTAATCTAAGTATTTTAAATGATAGAGGCCTTGTGCCCTAAAATTTACCGTTCATTGCCTAGATAGCATACGGTATCGCACACATACACTTTCACGTGTGAAATAGTGGAAATATGGAATGCTATGTAAACCGCTGAGATCGCGGCACCGTATGTTTTAGGATAGTCTAAAAGATAATATTGCATCCACGATTTCTGAACCCTGGTGACTGGGTGTTCACGAGTGGTGGGCATGTTGATTTGCCATCAGGTGACACACATCGTGTGCAGCTTTTCGATATTTAAAAAAATAACGTTTGATTGAAGACTGATTATAGTTTTTATTGTTCTTGTTATTATTGTAGTACTAATGAATGTCGTTTTGCAAACACATTCATCATAAAAATTTGTCAATTGTAATGGATGGTCTTTGAGATCAATAATATAAAAGTTTACTAATGTCTCTTCTTCTGTCTGTCCTACTCTAAAGTGGGGTCGGCCCCCAATAAATATAACAAAAATAAATCAATACATCTAGCAGTCTGATTTATAGTTCGCACTGAGATACAATTGTGCCTGAGTAGGAACTTTTTTCGAACTCACAACTCTCACCACACTGGCCTGCAACAAATATTATTTCGGGATGACACAAACATTGACCTCCATGCGGCGATCGAACCCGTGTTCGATGCCGTGCTCTTGTTGAAGCGTAACAAGAACAAGGTCATCGTCCGCTATGCCCCAGAGGCCATGTTAGAAAACGATGAAAACCCAAAAGCTAAATGTCTTAGCCCAAATTTAAACACTAAATGAAGCTAGCTATTGGGACATTAGTACTAAATAACAATCACTGATTTTCACTTTTCATAGCTGCTATTTAGCGCTAAAAGGTTCTATAAGATTTTTTATTTCATTTTGTGATGTAGTTTCTATATAAATTAAGTAATTATATGATTGTGATCGTTAAATTTATTTTTCGTGGATACTAACGTATGTGTATGTATTCAATATTTTTCTATGTTCTGTAATGTAATTTATTTGTATTGACATTAACACATTTTTGTGATTTGTGGAATGTATGAAAGCTCACTGTCGAACGGCTTTCGATGTTGCATTATGCTGTGAAGTTTCTCCGATCCGATAACTTGCGTGAAACACTAGAATAAACAATTCCAAATATTAATTTGTTTGTTTTATTTAAGTCTGCTATATCAAACTAGTTTTCTATAAGTAAATAAAAACATGAAAATGACATCAACACCTGAAGGATCTCAAAAAGTATCGGGAAATGCTGTGATGATCATTTACCCAAAAAAATGATGCTAGCCAATATATCCACAAATACGATTTTATGTTCTTACCTTTGGGGCTATTTAGACAAGACAATCTTCGTTATACACATATTGCTGGTGATTGATAAAATAAAATAACATTGGCATTGAATATTTTTCTTATGGCTAAATTCACACATTACATTAAATGTACTAGACATGAAACCTCCTACTTCCAAAAATACCATTACGCAATATTGATATCTTAAATATGTAGTTTGGCTTTAAATATTATCACTCGCCGTTTTGGTAGCATAAATGTTTATCTATTTTCATTTTCTTGGTTGTTGGGCTGGTAAGGTCGGCGCCAGTCGAATCCACCTGGTCGTATGTTGTCCAATTCAGGAAGCGGCACATATTCTGGCTCCTCCGGCAGCGGATCAAAAAGCCTTTTCCTAGAAATTGAATAAATGGAAATTAAATAAACAGACATAGTATGTATTGACATTGGATTTATCATTTTTCTGGTATATTTTATTGACGTCTCTAGTCATTCATTCGCTTTCGTTAAGTATCATAGAGATTTCAATTGTACAATAATAAAGTCTGTTATACTCGGTGTTGTCTTGCATCTCCGCCATATTTACGGAGGTTGGTATAATCCACTTATAGAACTCGAATCAATAGAAAAATATGTACCAAAAATTACACTTTTAAAAAATAATTATTGATTAAAAATAAAACCACCCGTGTAATGGCTATCACCCCGACTCGCCCCGTGTGGCATTGATGATTTAAGCGCCACACAACACACACACACACACAAAGTGCTTTGACGCGCGCTGCGGCCGCGCGTGCTAGCCGTGTCGATGGCAAAGAGCTGGTGTCGTCCGTGTGTGCGTGAACTATTCGCATTACCGTGGGGTCCTATTACTCCTATTCTGCCATGTACGTGGAGGTTAATTCTAAATCATCGTAAAATAATTTAATCAAATATTCAGATTCCAGTTTGAGTTAGGATTTTTATTGTATTATTAGATGATTATGTGTACCCATTACAATAGACTCTTCAAATATGGCGGGGATGCAAAACAACAGCTTTTATACGTACTTCTTCATTTCTTTCAATATTGATGATTGATGAATTTATATAGTCGAAAAATTCAATTTTATAGTTTCTAGTCTTAATTTTCATGGACCTTATTAAATTAACAATATCCATTTTAATTAACTCCAAGTAGTGATGCCATTGGACTTAATAGATGACATTTGTTTAAATACTTTTGTATATTACTTTGATTAACTTCGGTGTCTAGTCTAGTCTATGACAGTAATCTTGATTTACACTTTGGGTCACTGAGTCTATGGAGTTAGATGTTACACTTAGGAAAGCTTGCACATTTTTTATGCTACCGAAACAGACCCCAGAGGATTATCAAAATACTAGCTTTTGCCCGCGGCTCCGCCCGCGTTATAAAGTTATTTCAGGCTAAAGTTTTCGGTTATAAAAGTAGTAGTTTCCGGGAGCCTATGTTCTTCCCAGGGTCTCAAACTGTCTTCATACCATATTTCATCATAATGCGTTGTGTAGTTTTGGAGTTTAACACGTTCAGGCAGACGGATGCAGTGGGGACTTTGTTTTATAATATATTTTTTTAGAACTTTTAAGAGGAACAATCCCGTCATACATCATTGTTGCATAACTTTAACCGTTTACGCAGCGCACGCAACGGAAGCTCTCAAAACTAATAAATTGTCCCCGTTTTTGCAACATGTTTCATTACTGCTCCGCTCCTATTGGTCATAGCGTGATGATATATAGCCCATAGCACTTCACAAATAAAGGGCTATCAAAACAAAAACGAATTTTTCAGTTCATACTGGTAGTTCCTGAGATTAGCCATTACTGTTCCGCTCCTATGGGGTATAGCGTGATGATATATAACTTAGAGCACTCTACAAACAAAGGGCTATCCAACGCAAAAAGATTTTTTCAGTTTGGACCGGTAGTTCCTGAGATTAGCCATTACTGCTCCGCTCCTATTGGGTATAGCGTGATGATATGTAGCCTATAGCACTCTACGAACAAAGGGCTATCCAACACAAAAAGAATTTTTCACTTTGGACCGGTAGTTCCTGAGATTAGCTATTACTGCTCCGCTCCTATTGGGTATAGCGTGATGATATATAGCCTATAGCACTCCACGAACAAAGGGCTATCCAACGCAAAAAGAATTTTTCAGTTTGGACCGGTAGTTCCTGAGATTAGCGCGTTCAAACAAACAAACGAACAAACTCTTCAGCTTTATATAATAGTATAGATGCGTAGTACAAAAGATGAGGACTGTTCTATCTATATTTGACGTAATATCGTAATAATATAATATTTTATTTTCAGTTTTGATAATTGTTGATCATCCATATTCTGAACCTGAAGACATTAGGTGTTGGTAAATTTACCATGAATTATGATATTATTCATTTGTGTTCATTTTGAGGCCCATGAAATCTTTTTTTCTTTTATTATTATTTTATAACATTATGAAAATGCATAATCCTGTATACAAATTATAAATTATAACAAAAATTTGAATACTAAACTTACAGGAATGCAGGTGTCTTCAGAAATTTTTGTCCTCGTCTTTGCCTTGGTAGGACATCTTCCAGGAAAAAGTATACATGTCCAATAGCCATTCCAACTAAATCCACTGATATAGCATTGCCTAGCAAGACCGAAAATCCGAGTAACACCCAAGGGAGGTAAGGTGCCTGAAAATGTATGTTATGATAATTATTTATCTAGGAATTAAGTAAAATGCAAACTAACGAGGAACTGTTGATGTAGGTTGGTGCTAAAGTGAGATATAAATTGAAATACAGGTCAATGGCAAGATCTTATGCTGTCCCATGGGATTGTTCAGCTACTAAAATATTACTGTAGTAATAACTATGAAATACACTGACATCCACATATTAAATAATTAACATGTGGACACCTCACAACTGAATACAGTGTGTAAATATTAAAAAGCCTTTATTCTTTCTTTTGCTGTT
>NC_051128.1:7735749-7759155 GCF_014839805.1 Manduca sexta
GTTTTACTAGTGAGCAGTGATATGAAAGTTGTCTATTGGCGATAAGTGATAACCTAATTACGGTATGCCGTAGCCTTACGTGACCATGTTTTGTAAATATGTCTGGCACATTGCAATACTTACGGTGCATAGTTCTGTGATAAGATTTATTACTTCCTGATATTGAAAATTTCTCCGAATCGTTATATATCGCTCTGCTTAGTTATATACATCACATGCAATCGTCTGATAGATGTACATATTATGTTTTATATGTTCTTATGCGTTCTGAATTAGAGGTTTCTTAAACATTGTTTTTACTTAATTGTTTTGATATTGTACTAACTAACTTGTTTGTTGTTTTTGTTCTGTGTCTTGTCTTCTCTCTGAATTTAAATTAAATCTTTGATAAGACGGGAATTAAACCAGCGTTTTTGACGGTGTTTCGAAACCGTTGCAATTTAAAAACCCTCAAGAGACTAGGTATTTACTTCATAATTGGCTATTTCTATTTTTAGACTACTATATTTGGTATATTCTGTTGGTACTTTCGTGGATGTTTATGGGCGTTGGCGATGAAGTTGCTTCGGATGACATTTGCTTGTTTGTCTCTTATTCAATGTATATAAAACAAATCCTTAATTATCAAAACGTAGTAGGTACCTACGTGGAAACTAGTGTATATCGTATTTTTTGGATTAACCATATTTACATTAGTGACTCATATAATCAATAAATATTGAAATGGCTGTATAAGATCGCTATCTTGTCGATAGAATGTAAAAAGTAGGTAAACAGGAAATCAAACACTTGAATAACAGACATGGTGCCGCACCAAAGTTACTATGATGGTCGACTTTAGATATCTATATACATACACTTTGACTAGCTTTTGCTTGCGGCTCTGGCCGCGTGAATAGTTTTTCGGGACAAAATTTTCCGTTATAAAAGTCACGCTTTAAGTATATTTTCCCGATAGAAAGTAGCCTTTGTTCTTCCCAAGGTCTCAAACTAATCCTAAATTTAATCTAAATCCGTTGGGTAGTTTTTGAGTTTTACGCGTTCAGAGAGGCAGACAGATGCGGTAGGGAATTTGTTTTATAATATATTTTTATAACTTATTCAGAATAAACATAATCAAAATATCCAATCAACTAAACTTACATAGGAACTATCGCCATACTATAAATAATTGAATGAGTTAACTTAAAGATGTGTTTTTTATTTTTCGATTTCTTGGACAATAATGCCCGTATCTGATCTGAGAATCTGATTACATGTCAGCGATCTGCCCCGTAATATGTGGCATAACAAACACGACAAAAAGATTCGTGTCGTTTAATAATGATGTTTGTGATTGGTCTAAAGACCGGCGCGTTAGTCACATGTTTGTCTCTTTACATTACTGAGAAGGCATGGAATTATTATCCTTACACTATTACCGGTAAGCATTTTCGTCTTAGTAATATTTTTGACCTGTCTAAATTATACACTAATTAACCCATGTTATTTATTTTCATGTTTGGTGATGAACATGAAGAAATACACAGTGAGTGTTTTTATCTATCAGCTTCTCTAGCTTGTTCTCTTTGCTATTCTTGAAGGAAGGAACCTTCCACCAGTTGTTTGAACTTAACCAATATTAAGTTATGGTCATAAAATACTAATCAATGCAATAAAATAAATCTTTTAACAAATATAATTACGGTAGTGGATGTAACGGTTATTTTTTTAACTTATTTATTGGACGCCTAAAATTGACATATTTTTATAGTAAGTAGTTTATTTTTCAATTTTCAGTGTTCCTTCATCCCCAAGTTCTCAATATCGATTCAGACTAGATACGAAGACAACAATGGGACCACTGAAAATGTGAGAATCAATATATAAAATAATATCAGACATAATATCGCCGATAACAATTATAACAAATTATATTTATTTCATAAAAAATATTTTCAGTGCTTGGGGTTAACTGCAGAGGAACTGGAGCAAAGGACAGTCGACTTTCTGGATATCGCTTATGATGAGATAAAGCCACATCATTACAAGGAGGCAGAAGACCCAAAGTTCTTCAAATCGGAAAAGACCGGCCGAGGTCCCCTGGTTGAGGGATGGAGAGAGACGCACCAACCGATCATGTGTTGTTACAAAGCTGTATCTGTCAAGTTTGAAGTGTGGGGCTTGCAGACAAGGGTGGAAGAATATGCTCAAGGGGTAAATACGCTTTTCAATGTAATTTCTTTATGGACAATATTTTCGTCTTAATTTACGAAATTGATACGATAGACAAAACACTTCAAAGTACGCTCAAAAAGAGTTTGGATATAACACGTGTCTGAGTTAAATGTTCATAACCATTATAATTAAAGTGCTTTGGTTGCGTCTATAGTAGTCATTTGTTTTTACATTTTGCTACTCTATGATGGTAGTTTAAAATAGCTTTATTTTTATTGTGATAAAATAATGGTTGTAATCTGAGAAAAATTTGATAAATTTTCTATGCAGGCCATACGCGAGATCTTGTTACTTGGACACAGACAGGCTTTTGCTTGGATGGATGAATGGTTTAACATGACCCTTGATGATGTACGGGAATATGAACGAGAGATGCAAGTAAAGACGAATATTAAGGTAAACAGTATTTACGTAATTTATAATATTTGTCGAAGTCGAAGTATATAAATAATGAAGTCTATAGACATTTAATTTGTAAAGACTATAACTACAAAATTAAAATTTGTATCTAATTATTTTTGTGGTTTTCGATAAGTAACTTCGTAATTAATTTGTTTTAAAGTCAAATACATATTCGATATTTTTTTAGCTTAAAGCAACACTAGAGAATGTCGAGGGCAAAGAGGAAGACGATAAATCCGATTCATCGAAACCCCAAACTCCGAGAACGCCGAAGTCGTCAAAGAGTAGCAGCAGCACCCCCACAGGGGAGAATAGAACGTGGTTCAACTGGTCGTAAATACTCATTCATTCCGATCAGAGTTGATCTCTTCATGGGCGTGGCTAGTCATTTTCCAGGAGGGACTCGGGCACAGGCCCGAAAGCGCTATAAATTTTATGTCTTTCCATTTTTTTTTGCTATCATATTTAATTATTCCAATTCCTTAACATCCTGGTCCGCGCATGGAGCCCCCACTCCTTTACTAGCTACGCCTATGGATTCCTCCCCTAACACAGGGTTTATTTGTATGTGTGTTCATTGTTGCCTTTCAACTTACCTCACAACACTATTTCAATTTATAAACCCTGAAATGAATATATAGATGGAATTGCTTATTGTTATATGTGGTGTTAATTTTGTTACTAGGAAATTATTAGGACTGCCATCTGAAAATAAATCGGAGTTAGTGAAACTAAACTTTTGAAATTATAGTATAATACATTGTATATTTTATTTGTATCATATTAAAAATCAGCCTCTATCGAAATATATTTCGTTAAAACCCACTTATATCGAATCTAGAAATAATAACGAACAAGAAGCAGATGGCAAGGATAAGTTATAATATGAATGAAGAGCTATACTGAGAGTTAGTCACAAAACATAATTTTATGAGTGAACTGTAGTTACCATTCCTACGTTTGAGATGTTTGTTAGTTGTAGTTAAATGATATACTCTTGAGTGACTCTTAATAATTTAGAACAATGCGTTTAGGAAATCTTTTAGTAATAAGTTTTTGAGTTATTAGTCAAGATGTTTCTTGCAGTACAAACTACAAAGTATCTTCCCTACAAAGCAACATTACTTCTGTTGTGTAAGAATCGCTGTGTAGTAAAATACTTTAATTTTAGTGGATTTATAGGAATTTTTGTTTAGTTTAATATAGTGAAAAGAAGTTTTATCGACTTATTTATGTAAGGGGTACTCGTGCAGTTTACATGTTTGACACCTATTGCTTCTAAATAGAACTATTCAAGTGTCTGTCTGTCCTTTAGTTAAGGCGATACCTCAAGGTCCATTTTCATACAATTTTCATATTAAATTTTAAAGGGAAATATCCAATTATTAATTAAGTTAGTTTTGAATTCAACTGCGAGTTAATCAAAGTAAACGTAAATTTAAATTAATTACTTGCCATGTTTATTACCCAAAATTTCGTCATATTAAATTGAAAATGGACCTTGAGGTATCGCCTTAAGGAAGTTTTCGTTGTGGAGCCTAAACTGAGGCATAATTAAATATTTATTTAGTGATAATCATATATTAAGGCTATATTAATTGCTGCGTCTTATTCCAAGATGTATTACTTCGTTTATACAAAACCAGTACGTTTGGATGCTACTACATTATCATATTTCAAAGTCCATGAATATGTCAAGGCGACGATTACTTACATATATAGCCTTATTATTTGTTATACTGGCACGTCAGTGAACCCAACCTGATGGTAATATATATAATAATGATCCAGATAGTCGACTGACGAGAGATGATTACACCTCGCCTGTCGATATAATTATGCCGGCATTTTTGAAACCGGATATACATATAATCCGGAAATGCGACATGCTTACATTCTATGGTGGAGTTTAAGCCTTGTGTACGGTGGTCACTATCCGGGCGGATAGAGGTAACATATTTGACTGCATGTTGAAGAAAATTACCATAATTCACGTATCCATGGAGACAATATGATAAAGTAATATCCGCCTTAAACTATAACTAATACTTCTCATACAAAAGTTCGAATATAGAATATTTAATTTAAAAGTAAGGAACTAAACTTAATTTATTTATTTCGTAGTATTTTATCTGAATTGTGACCAGTTGGATGACGCATCATAATCCAAAGCGCGGTTAAAGGATAACGATCCTAATTCCTAAAGTGTAAAGTGTTTTGAATAACGTGTTAGAAAATTTGTAAAAGTTGATGTTTTTGATCGATATGTTTATCTATGTTAAATTTAAAATACTCTGTTAAATTTCACAAATGTGTAGAAATAGTATTGGATGTTAGGAAGCTTAAGTCTTAGGAAAAAAAATCAAAACTATTTTCAATTAATAAATAGGTTTTGGACGCATGCTTGTTTTGACACGTATTGTATAGAAGTAAATTAAATTCTATTGAGCTTACTATGTTAAATTGTTATTGTGCAATGTTATCCAAGTGTATCTAATAATGTCAACCAACAGTTAAATGTAAAACTGTTTGTAAAGTGGATTAATTGTAAAAATAAATATGTTGCATACCTATTTAAATAAATTGACGTATATTCTATAAACACGAACGTCCATATAAAAAATGTGCTCAAAATCTGAACTAAACTGGCCACCAAAACGTCACTGTTATAACTTATTTTTTCACTTGAACAATAAATCATACTTATTTGACTAATATTTTTTATTTACATCTAGGTTTACACAGACTCGAGTTCTTATATTATGAGCGCTACTCCGTACATAACCACACGCTGACAATGTTGAAATCATACTAAAGTCAGGTGTACGGATTGCAATACAGTTGGATCAAAACAATGAGTTTACGAAATGCCAGATCTAGTACGTACTACATATATATCGATGTTAAAATATGTTTTCGACTACAAGGTAATTGTTTTTGATTGTTAGAAGTAAAATGAATTTGTTTAGCTGAATAAGCTGATATAGTACACATATTGTTTGTTAATTTACGGATTGATCAATTCGTAAAGCTGTGTCCCTTGTGCAATATTACATTTATGCACTTCTGTAAGATTTAGTATTTATAATATCGGAAACAAGCTTGAAGAAAGAATTCTTCATGTTAGTTTTATATGTTAGAACTAAATTACTTATAGAAGAATATGTTGCAGTAATATTTTATCCTTCACCCTTTCATGTGTACAGTAATAATAATGACTTAATAAGAGACATACCAAAGAGCTCCGGATGAGGCGGTGTACAGTCACCGATATAGTAGCTGAACAAATTCAAAATTTCAAATCATCTACACCACACCAAACTTTTTTAATATTACCATATTATATGTTTCTTTATAGAAATAAAAGGGATTTACTTTACACACAAAGGAGAAACATGTTTCAATTAAACTTAAGGTGTATAGTCGATTTGAAGTGTTAAATTTGTTGAGTCACTTATGTAGCTGACTGTACATATTTACAGTACCACATTGAGCATAATTGAGATTATTCTAGAGGGCGCCACCGATATTTGTCATGCAAAGAATTAGCTCATCAAATTTACGCGCCAAAATGTTATTAAAACATGTTTTATTTTAATGATATTGTAAATGATCTTAATCAAGGTCCATTTTCACACTTTTAATCTGGGTAACTAAACAAGTATTGGCAAGTGAATTTAAATTCACGTCTAGTTAGTGATTAATTCTCGCAGTTATGAAAATGAATAATTAATAATCATGGATATTTCTGTTAAAATCGCCTTAATGGAAATAAGGCTACTCAATTTTCGTCAGAGTTAAAACCGTTAAAAGCTTTTACAACTCTTAGATATCTCAGATCTCATCTCATCAGAGAACTAATTGAAAGGATTCTTTGTATAAGATTTTGCAGAAAAGCTTTGTACTTCGTTACCTATTGAATGTAAAGATCAAACTAATTCTCTATTTATTTTAAAAGCAATGAGATTTATAGAATCGAATGTCAGTCCGCTGGTTATATTCGCTCCTCGAATTTAATATATTATACATAATATACAAAAATAAGTTTTTCTACATGAAATGTGGACTGTAATAATGCCAAATCTCATACTCTTCCGTACGCGAAAATGCTTAAAAGTGGGCGTAAAATATTTTCTTCAGGGGCTTTACAAGAGTTTTGCATGTTTTTGCGACGTATATACATATTTCATTGTTGTATCATCTATCATCATGTTTATGTGGCGCTCCCCTAGCGGGGGTAATTGACGTAAAATCGGAAACAGAGTATTTTGATCCTTAGAAGCAAGATTAATTATGGAAATCGAAAATGTTTTGTGTGTAGTCTTCTTCCTATAGTTTTCTTGCGCGATGTCCTTATTGCTTTATTCTGAAAACCAACTTCATAGATTCCATTGGCCACAAAGTTGTCGAAAGCTTTGTACTTATAGATTAGAGATATTGTAATTAAAACTGTTATTAACAGAGTTTTATTGTACTTGAACAAAAAACCTACATTTTGAAATAACTGTGTTTCGCTTTTATGGTGTGATAAATACAATGCATTTATAGAGAACCCAATATATTTATGTATCTATTTATATTAAGTAATAGATAAAAGTGGATACATTTTCAGTGTGAAGTTTGTCCTAAACTAATGTCTACCAATTTACTTTTTTTTAAATTAATTTAGTATACTTTTTTATTAAACATTACAATGTAACAAATTACAACGGTCCTACGTGGTGATAATACATTATAACTTACAAAATGACTGCCCTAAACATAAATTCTTATTTAATGGTTTTGTGCGTTTTTTCTACGATTTTAAATCGTGCGACATTATGTGCAACGAGAAAACATTTAATAAGACGTTAAACAAGCATTTATGAATAGTGTGCAAGTCTATCGATATTATGTAATTAAAATAACTACGTGTTAAATAAATGGAGATATTTGTCGAATATTTTATGGAGATTTTATTTTAATATCTAAAACATTCATTTAACCAAGTTATTGCTTCTGGTTTTAGGTTCTAAGGTAGCTTTACCGCCGTTTTAAATAACGGACGCTTTTTAAGTCCATTGTGAAAATTTACCTGCCAGAACAGGGTTTATTTTTGTACTCATAAGTTACCTACATACTTATTTTTAATTCAAATGGTATAGTTTTTGAATCTGATAAAATATTAAGACGGGATAATTTAAAAAAGGCCGTTAGTAAGAATTCGAATAAATTCTTCTGTTTTATTTTCTACAAATGCAAGATAACATTATAATCACAATATAGATTAATCAATAAGACCTAAATCTGTGTGACATCCCGTATCCATTGCAAGTGAGCTCCTATGCCAGTGTAGACTCCAGGGACGCCATTAGCTCCACAGCCCATACCATAGCTGCAAATGCCTTGTACCACTCCATCACATATTAATGGACTCCCTGAATCGCCCTGCGGAAAGAAATAGCTTAAATCTGGTGTCACCATTCCTAAAGACGTTAAAATTGTATCAAGGATATTATTCATATTTTATTTACGAGTATCTTTGTACGGGATTTGGTGTCCGTACAAGGATTTACGTTTGGTTCGTAAATATAAAAGACTAAAGTCCGGGTAAAATATTGTTTATTTACACTGAACTAGTCTAAATGGTAAAATGGTAATGGTTATGGTAATGGTAATGAGAACACGCGAACTGGTTGACGATCGAACGTGAACTGATTGGTAAAATTAATACAATTAATTCGTGTGGTGTAAAGCCCTGACACAGCGCTGTGCGATGTATGTTGCTTCAACCGTACCATCCTAATCTTAAACTTGTTTATGAGGATTTGCTCGATAAGCTTTTTAAGTCATGTTTCAGAATAAACTTGTTTAGTTTTTACGGCAGCTGGCCTGAAGTTAAGCACCTTTATCGATTTAATCAGCAAATCGTCTTAGAAAAATTTGGAACATATACTGGAAAAGAAACTCGGGACTCGCATGATGTGAAGAGTAAACAACATTTAATTGCTACCGAATTAAATTCCGGTTTACTTAGGTTTTTCGATTTTAGATACATGAATAGTTTTAGGAATTAATGGGCTGTTAAATGTTTAGTCATCCAAACATCCAACATATAGTTCACATTTCAGCAGAAGTCTTCAGTACAAGTCGTACGTGGCAACTCTCAGTATTCTCAGAGGTAGGACCTGTCCAGTTTCATTAATTTAATATTACAGCAATTACAATTATTACAACAGAACTCGGCAGATGGTATACCAGGCTCAAGTCTGTATCGTAGCAACAACGTTAAGTTTATTCACACATACCTACTTTTTCTACGACGTTTTCGGCGAAAAGACTGCTATTGGGGTATCTAATTACGCATCTTGTGTAAACGACGGGGAAGCCATAAAACCGAGGGATTAATTATTTCTAACGTTTACTATGTCACTATCTTGACATCACTATTCAATGTATATATCTGCCGGCAAACAGCTTGCTCATCGCTTGTGTATGTCCGCAGGACCATGGCGCTGCGTACCAACCGAACGATTGGGAGATCATTTGTTTACATACCAATATATTATGTTCGAAAGTACGGGTTAGTGCATTAAATGGTTTCTATTTTCTTTTATATGTAGGTATAATTGATCGATGGAAACAATATCAAAGCGACTCTACATTTTAATCTGATTAGAATGGTAAAATTTTTCACAATTTTCCCACGGACCTATTTGTTGTACGAAATAGGGCAATTGTATAATATTTATTTTTGTGACGTATATAAAAATTAAGCATTAAATAAATACGTAGAATAAAAAAAAACGATATAAGTAAAGTGATCTCTACTATTGTTGAATTAGGCAGTAAATCGAAAACCGACTTTAGTTGCATGGCATTAAGAAGGAGAAGCGTGCCTCTGCTGCTTTATTAAAACATTAGCTACAATTACAACAAAGTATTAATGCGAGATGATCGCTTGGCACACTCGCCGCTAAATTAATTGTAGGATGTAACAACTGCTATTTAATTAGTGCACCGACGGACAACTTTGTTACGGGTGATTAGTACATGTATGGCGAAAATATTTCGTCTGGAACATAAATGCGTCAACTGCTAGTTACGAAACATTACGCTTTCCTGTGGGATTTTGTCATCGCTTAGAATATTTGCTGAATATATTATTAGGTGTAGGCGGTAGGATTTACCTAACGCCGCGAATCTGTGTTATTTCACTCTTAGACAGTTCGGAAGCGGTATTATACATTCTCATGTACTATAATTTTAATTACTTATATTAATATTTTATACATTTTGTTAGTTATTTTTTGCTATCTACTACAGACAGTGTAGTAGACAGCAGATGTCTATCAGTACCTACAATGGCTACCCGTTGTCCGTTAATTCGTTCATAAAGATACGTATCTATCTAGCCAACCACACAGATATGCGAGGGAGCTTAACGGTGCTTTAGAAAAATCCAATAGTAGATATCACTTGATTTTTCCCTTAGCGGAGCTCTGGTGTAACTAACGTGACCGCCAAAGCCGTGTTCTCGTCGCACAGTTTAGATATCTCGCACATCGTTGGTGGAAACACGTCCAAACTCGGAAAACGTGCACGATATTGAAACTTTATCGGTAAACAAGATATTCATTCTATGTGTTACCAATTTCCGCGTCTTCCATTAGTATAGGTACGTATGCAACACTGTAGCTCATATCCAATTACCTGACAGGCGTCGACTCCATCGCCAACAGCGCACAACATTCCGCCATCCCTTTTTGGTGCGACGTACGGACCTAATTTATTTGTACATTGGTCCAAAGATACAATTTTCAGTTTCCCGCCGTATAATTGCTCTGTAGCCTCCGACGAGTTGATATCTTTTATTCCATAACCATATATTCTGCATTCACCTGCAAAGTGTCATTGCTTTCGTAATAAATAACCTGTTTCTAAGACAGACTATCAAAAATGGTCATTATTCTTTATGTAATTAGGTAAATAATGAAATGAAATGAAATGATTTATTTGAATCTGTAAAATGTTATACATTATTTAGATTCCGTCAATATTAACACTACCACCAGTTCGGAAAGCAGTTTTCACCAGAGAAGAACGGGCAAGAAACTCTGGTGTTGCTCTTTTCAATCAGTTTAGGGTAAAGACTACAGTACATGATAAAGTAAGAAGAAAAAAAAACAAATAAAGTTTAGAGCAGTTCATTTATAGGCTCGTGAAATAAGGAATAAATTAATTTAATTTTTTTGTATGACTGCACAACCCTCTCAGGAATCATGAAATTTCTCTATTATCCTTATAATTATTTCCTCCCAGTACCTCTAGCGATTAGAAATTAGAAATGTAAGCGAAATGGGCAGAACAGTCCACACAAGCAGCACCCGTTCACGAGTATGACGCATGTGTCAGCCATCGGCCTCCTCAACCATATTGTAGGGAAGTGGCCGACCCGTCACACGACGCCGCCGCAGGTACAGACAGTTAGTTAAAAAAATTAAAATAGTCTCTAAACAAAAAATCTCTAAAATGTAATAAATAAAATAAATTTATCTGCCTTTTATATATTATAAGTACGTAGTAGACAACATTCTGATTTGACGTCGCCTCGGGAGACTGCTAAAAAAATATATTGTTACCCCCTCCCCCCATAAACCTGTTCCCGTCTGGGATTAAAAAAGCATTGCTATAAAAATAATTTAAATAAGTATTTAATATAGAGACGCAAACTTGATAATATATTATAAACTTAAACGACATAAGCCATAAGTAGATTTTGAAATCCAAAATTTTATTTGAAATATTTATATAATTCTGTCTTGGAGATTGCTAACAATATGCGGTCTTATACCAAAACATCATTTTATATTACTAATTTATTAATTCATCTACTTACTTATATTTAAAAAATAAGCACAATGCAATGCGTAGTTATATTTATACATATGTTTGTTTTCACATATTGGCTATAAAATAGAACCGACTTATAGATTTCTTGTTTTCGTTTACCGGAGCGTTGGTTGGATCGTAAACACAGCGCAAACATATAACTGTAATATGATAGATAAGAGTATATCCGTGCTCCGTGCATTACTATCAACCCACAGATTGTCTGGATACCATTTACCTGACACACCGATTAATGACGGGCTTGGTAATATTACGCTGTCCGTCCATGCTATGATCTCCGATAGCATTATACGCAGTATAGCAATGTCGTGAGCTCTTGTAGTTCTGAAAAAACAAAATAAATAGCTGCCTTAAAAGTTTTTAGGCTTTCGTGACCAAACACGGAATCCTTATAGTTGTGCCAGATTCTATCATCCGTACTCAGATTTGTTGTTATAATATTGTTGAGAAATTGTTATATATTGAGGGTCGTTGCGCCGGTTAGAATTTGTCGAGTGGTTAATTTCAGTCGAGTCAAAATACACGTATTTTACATGTAAAATATCTATTTTACATGTAAAATCGACATCTGTCGATCTTATAAATAAATTCAAAATATAATTAACCTGTGGAACAAAATATAAAAGCCTGAATTTAATTTAAGTATAGTTGTAATGCACTTTCTCTGCGAAATCTAAAGAAGAAAGTACAACGGAACCAGCTAAATTATGAAAGGAGTCTATGAGTAAAGAAGTTTGGGTACCTCTGCTTTATACTTTAATATACAAGGTATCTTTAGTATTTTTGTTATTTTACTGCATGTCCATAGAGCTCTTAGTTGAAACGTAAATTAAGCTTTTTTTTTGTTGGCTATGCGGTTGGTATAAAATTAAGTCAAATATTATGCAACAACTTGTCAAATATATTTAAAGAATATTATTTGTTTTTATTTCGAAACGAAAGCTTACCTATTATCTATAATATAAGAAATCTACTCAGGCTCTGAGATTCAGGCAACTGGAAGCTTACTGGAGTTGGCCGCGAAACCAGCACTATGACCGTACCTTACCTAGTGTTTTTAGTCTCTAGAGATCCACCTAAGACCCTAGCATGATCTCTGTTTTAACATAGCGATAGTGATATCGAATGAAGCTGAATTTGTCCTTTAAACGCCATCACTGTAGATTAACTTCTTTTTCTATTTAGGTCCCAGACGTTGTAGATGGGACGCTGTATCTGGTACGAATCGCAATTTAATTATAATACATACGACATATCTTACTACGCCGCAACGTAATTTGTAGTAAACCGAAATCTCGATCGCCAGATCCCATTTATCAAGGATGAATCAAGATTAGTTTAATTTTATGGTCGTTTTACTTTCTATGTAGATTATAAAAAATACCTAGAAGAATGGCGATGTAGACTGATTTTTTTATTACTAGAATTATTTACTCATAATGGAATATGAACACGGATCCTAAAACATCTAATAAAATTAAATTACTTAAAAAGACAAATCACCATACCCTTAAAAGAGTTGTAAATGTTTTTTTTCTGATAATAATAAATCTAAGCTTATCCAAAAAACTACAAATAGGGTTCATGTACTTAAATGGGTCATAAGGGCTGTAGTTTAGTTCATCAACTTTAATTTAGTATAACAATTAGGACATTAGTTCAATGCACACCAAAACACATCGGAAAGATATATAGAGTACATTTTTAGCCACCAAACGAGGTCGATTAGCATTCGTGATTCGAAAGTCACATTAGCGTAGAGTTTGCACTGTTTACCCGTGATTAAATTTATCAAATGCGATAAATGAATGTTTAAAATCAGACAATAGATCATGTAGTGTGCCATGTGTGTGTGTGTGTATATACTATAAAGTAAATTTGTGATATTTGTCGTGTTTTTGGTCATATCAAAAGCAGCGAGTTAAGCCTATGAAACCGCCGAAATGTAGGTCGACACATCAAATTGAGGTTTCTATTCTGCTCAATGATGGTATTCCTGAAAAAAGTATAGTTTTGCCACTTATTACATGATGAGACAAAAATAAGCTGGAAGAACTATGCACAGGTCTAATATATGAACAGTATAGTAGTATTTATAACATAGTCTACTAGTTGTTATTCGCGATTCTGCTCGCGTGAAAATTCATTCGCACAAAAAGTGTTTCTTTTTTCAAAACTTAATTGAACCAGATGGCTTCGTGCCCTAGGATGGACTTACTATTAAAATTGGAGAAATTATAGAAAAATGTCGTAGACAAATGTCACCCCTATTAATGTGCAGTGTTTTAGACCTGTTAGTAATATTATATATCCGAAAGATTGTGAAAATGTTTAGATGTTTGTTAGAAGTAAAAACAGAAATGACTGAACGGATTTGAATGAAATTTGACACACATAGTGACTATGTCCTGAATCAACACATTGGCCAACTTTTACCAAGGTAACATGTCCCCATGGGAAATAATTGAACTTATAATTCGTCTGATTTTTAAATAGATGGCGCTGGTGTCGCACATATGGCGCGCCTTAATCAGTACAGTGACATAGGGACTTTTGTAACGGAAAAGTCTTTTAAGGCGCCCCTACGCGCCAATGACCTTGACTATTCGTTTCTTACTTGGCGGTACTTGAAAAATAAGCAAAGATTACGGATAATTGCTTAAAAAAACATTTTAGGTCTTTGTGAAAATTTTACATTCCCAAATCATAAGTTTTAATAATAGTGTTAGTTTCAAATTAAAATGATGAGTTTTTTAGAAGGAGATGCACGGAATATAACATTTTAGTGGTATTGTCAAAATAAAATTAATGAAACTCTCCACATTATAATAAACTTGAAACAACAAACGTAATGTCAATATATTGCAGAAATATGATGTTGGAAAACACAGTTGGCGCATCGTTTTTTTTTGGAGGTAGGACGCAACTTGGTTAATGCCACGAGCAACAACTAGTCTTTGTATAATTAATACTCAAAGACGTATGAAGCAGACCATTATTCATCAGCCAGAGCCTGTACGCAACCGGCGGGATAAATATAGCGAAACTGTATGTTACAATCTTTTAAGTCACCTCTTTATGAATGGTTTGAGCAACTCCTGTGTCCCTATTGCAAAGCGTAAGTACCTTTTTTAATCTACGTAATTTAGAACGGCTACTCCCCTTATTCGTGACAGAATCGGGTTTTATGAGTAGTACGTAGAGATGCATGATACTTGCATTTCACCAGTTATGTTTGGTATTATACAGTAGGGAATGAGTCTATGATCTTTTAACGTCCACATACTTTAGGCTGATACTTAGTAGAAATATCCTACATCATATTATCCGACTAGAAGATCTGAGACCTCGAAACAGAAATCATACCGCGTCGTGATAGTTAATACTTAGTGCGCCAATAAGTCGATTTTTGCGTAAATAATACAGAAAATACAGAAAATATTAAACTATGTTCTTACCGATCATACAAGTCGTGTGTAATAATTTCCAAAACAATAGCGCGAGGAACAATGTCGTCTGTTACTCGGTAATTGTTAAGTTGCAAAAAGTAATCTTCTGAAGTAGAATGTACACAATGCGCTGCTGTGATAGCAAACTCTGGAGAAAGGATTGTGGCGCCACATATATGCTGTTGGGTATTTGTTCTTCGCAGTGATGCCACTCGAGGTTGAGTACCTGGATAAACGAAAAATATAGAGTTAACCATAGACTAACTTAACTATAGAATTGACCTTAAAATAAAAAAATATAATAATTTTACGAGTTTATAGTTCAAAATTACTTAAATTGAATTATTTTATGACATAATAAATCTGTACTGCGTAGTCCAAATATGTATATTATTGTATTTTTTTGAAATTTATGGCTTGAGTAGCACTCGATGGATTCTAATCTCACATCCATTTGTAACGTGCCGATATTAATGTATTTCAAGGTATTTGAGCGATCATTATTAATTTCACCTAATAATTGTTAAGCGATGGTTTAACCGTACGTTTACTATAGACCAGAATTAGATTTATAAGTGATATTTCGCACTATTTACAAGAGAAGATTTTACCTTCATTATTTCTAAAATATTTTAGGTATATTAATTGTAGTATCTACTTACAAAAATAACCATTCTATAAAAATACTGCAAATATAACATTCATATTTAAAAAACAATGAAGAAAAACAGCCGTCCTAGTTATAACTACGAAGTGTCGGTTACAATGTTCTTGGGCTCGTATTCTTCTATAAAAGCGATAGCCAACATACTATTCGTATGTTAATTTGAATATAATAAGAAATTTTCCGTACATAAATAATTAGTAATTCTTTATCCGTGTGGTGGCACAAGATATCTGGACTTACGCAGAGGGTTTCATAAGACGCGACCGAAGTATTTCACGTACTTCATGTACGGCTAGATGAAGCGTTTATACACGATTCTTTATAGATTTCATTATAACGGTTCCCCGGTTAATTAATATAAAAAAATATATACCACTTCTAACGAGACGAGCAAATCGACATTAATAGTAATAGCGCCCAGAATATTGCAAAGCTTTAGATTCTGCTCTACACACTCAAATATTATATTGGCATTACCCCTCATAATGCTTAGTTATTACACTGGCTACATTACAATTATATTTACTAGATAAAATGCTTGGAAATTACACAGCAGTGCCTGCAAACTGTTGCATGATGGATATAGATCGTGCTTACAAGACACAGACGAACCACAAGTTTATTAAAAATGTGTGATGTTTTGAGTATGCTGGAACTATACACCCTAATAACTTAACATATACTGCCCAATACTATATGAGAGCTGGGTTATTTTACAGACATTCTGAATTTAAGCGAAATATTTACTAATATAGAATTTAAATAGTACAATACCATATTCCACTTCTATTCCTTTAATAACTCGTTTTACTCTTCGTGCATGGGTAAACCATCCAGATGTATATGAAACCATAAGAATCACTACAGAAACTTTAGCAAAGTAACTATTGCCATGACCACACATTATTCAAGACAACTGTTCTTATCAGTTGCTGATAATTTAATAAAAAACATGCGAAAGTGGTAATTATAGACAGTCGTGACGAAAATATAACATTTGAACAGATGTTTGAAATATTTAAACGCACAGGTTTTTAAAATCAACCTATGTAGTGTCGACAAATAATTAACGATGGATTTTACAGATGGGTTGGAGAAATAAGGTGTTCTTATAATTATTAGTACACGATTCTACTATGTGATAAGTAATTATTTCTTATCAGTTACGCGGTGGCGTATAGATGTTTCAGAATAGGAAGATATCAATAAAGGAGAAGATGAATTAATGAACGTTTATGAGTATGAGAATGAAAAGTTCTTCCTCCTCCTGTTTTGTTTACAAAATATATTGACGACTGACTGCTATACCAGGTTGCATTTACGTATTTATACCTAGGTAAATGAATGTAGATTACATAGGAACTATTGTTATGCTAGTGAAATATTTAACCCATTGAATTCTGTATTGGTTCTTTGATGAAGACTACAATAAAACTTGTCCGGTTAAATAGTGTGCTATGTTAAGATAAAGTGTTGCAAATTAGTCTTACTCGGCGTCGAGTATGTTTAAAATAGTCTTACTATAATTATTTTGTGTTATTGTTGTGGGTTGCATGCAATGCCAAGATGAAGCGACAACAGACAGGTGGGAGCGGGCAGCGGGTTGCGATCAAGCACAGAGGTTTATGTAACGCGAGGGCGCGAACGGAGCCGCGCGCCGGCAGTGCTCAGCCGACCGTCGGCCCCGCACCGCGCCGCACAGCGCCGCACCGCACCATGGACCGGGCCGGCGGCAGCCCACCGTCCAGCCCGCCTGCCGCACACTCCGGCTTCAGCGCTTTTTGCAGCGCGATCTCGGACACTATCTCGGTATGTACAGACGCCGCTCCGCTGCTCGGCCGCTCCATCGCTGCTCTACTGCCCCTACACCTAGACACGATCCCGTCGCCGGCACCGACACTATACGACACCGACCGCATCCAAAACGCATTTTGGCGCCAATGCTCTCAATTCGTGCCCGATTAATAACCGAATTGATGATCATTCTTGTGTCGCGCACTGCTCTATTTTGAGACGCACGTGGTTCTCGAGGTCGACGAGCGAGGCCTTTGCGACTTCGCATCCGACGGTCCCGAATATTAGTGTGCAATCGGAATAAAAGTCATGGAGGGAATAAAAAATATAAACAAGTTTATTATTAGAGTGCTCGTTGAGGCCGGGTCGCACGGTCGCGATTTGTTAGATGGCTGTGATCTACCGAAATACCCGCGCATTAAACGCCCGCTCGACGCGCGACGTACAAAGGCCGGCCGCGACATTACATTCGTGCTAACTCAGCAAGCTGGCCACCACGACCGTAACAGCAACGCTCGTGCTACCACAACTACTATAACCAGCATCGGCAACCACTTCGTAGCCGCTGGTGACTCCGGGAATCTTACCTCGTCCACAAACTCGTCCTCAGCACACCGCTACTACAATCCTAGGTACTTACAATTTTAATATTTTAAAATAATAATTCAAGAAAAAATAATTACAATAAATAAAAAACAGTTATGATCAGAGACAGACTATAACAGTTATGATCAGTTTAAAATAAGTACATACAAATGAAACATATTATTGTAATATGACTTATTTCCAGATAAAAGTGTGTTAATCATGAACCAAACATTTAAACTTATTAGTGAAATATATTAAAAACAATAATATAATATAGGAAAGTTTCTTTTCACCAACAGTTAATTGTTAACTTTAATAACATATCAACAAAATATATCGAAAAGGATGTTATGGAGAGCGAGCATATATTATTATTGCAATATAAGTGCTCTATGAATTTGTGCATGACTAAAAGAGAAAAAAAAAATTAAAAAGAAATCACGTAACCTTTACAAATATTATATTAAGAATTAACTTTTTACATCATGGTTTTCAATTATTTTTTTATAGTAAACACATTTTCAAGTTTTTAAAATTATTTAGGTATTGATTGAAAAAGTGTAATTAGCATTACAAAATGTTTGAATTCAAGATATTTTGTAACTATTTAAACTTTTAAATAAATAAAGAATTTGAACTTTCATTAATTATTGTAATTTTTATGCAAATAATATATGAGTTTATTTAAATTATAACAGTATTACTATTACTTGTTTTCTTTTTATTAAGTTTAATAATAAGTATGATTATATTAATATGAAGTTTTTGAAACCAAATAGCGTTTATCTTTTTTTTTCAATGAAATTGATTGATATTGTTTTCTATTTATTTAAATTTAGGTCTTTTAGATATAGAAATATAGGAGTCGAGTTTCTGAATTTATAGATACATCGCGACCAAAAATGCTATAGAACATCATAAATCGGCAAATACGAGTATGACATCCCTAAAATAGTAATTTGAGTGCGATGCAAGGTTGGCTCCATTTGTTTGACCGCATCGATCGGCGACACGCGACCCTGCCTTTACCCTCCTTCAAGACTGAATTATATACAACAAAACGTCCTGACTGATTTCCATTTCATTGAAGTTTTGTTTGGCTACAAATATTTACGATAATCCATGTAAGGTTTGTTTTGGATGATGCACTATCTTAACCGATAGATATGTTCATACATTTTCAGCTGCGGAGCCGAATTATTTTATGATCAATAATTATAATATAATAATATTCTGGTTCCCCTCAAATTACGTTAATGAGTGTTACATGTTTTGTCTTCGCTTTACTATCGAGTACAAGTTTAATTATAATTAATCAATCTTACCACTAGTAACTCACGACTCTACTATAAAGTAGGTAATGGTTTCCACGTCTTTAGATTGTTTATAATAAGTTACTTTTAATTATTGCCACATAATGCTAAACTAAAACAAACGCGTAGGAGCTAATGACAGATAATCAAAAACTATTTTTAGTATGACACAAAGTACACAACTCTTAACGCTCCAACGTTCAGTGGCTCAGAAGTTTACGATATTCCCCGCCATGGGAAATATATGTACAATAATAATGTATGTTTCGTGTTAGGTAGCTCACCGTAAAAATTGCGTAGGATTTGTTGTGTTGAACTGGATCCAAATTCGTCGTAACAGTAAAGAATCGTTCGTACCTATCTACTTTTAAAACTAAGGATGAGTAAATTTCACTCGATTCCGTTTGTGCAGTGGGGTATTGAGCCGTGGTTCGCATTAGATGGTTGGGCTGAATATAAATAAAAATATACAGCATACAGACGTAAAAATCGGCCACGGCTTCTGTTATTTTATAACGAAATTGAGTTTCACATCAGGAACGTGGCTAGCTTGAAAATATTTTTTGTTTTTAAACTATAATAATTGTGGTAATGTTTCTGAACATACGTATTGGATTACAGCGGCTGAGAAATGTAAGTGCTTATTCCTTCCTACCTACATTACACTCTGAACTTCAATATTGTACTAACATTACTATTCTAATTAGACCGAGACGATCGTGATGTGATCTAGTACCCACCTACCAGAACTACATATATCTAATCTACATTACGTTTACGTAAGACTATCATAGTATGTTCATACTTACACATATAATGTACCTATATCATGGACGTATACAAGCATCTGTGTAAAGATATTCTATTTTCTCTATGTTACATATATTTAGCATCATATAAATAAAGATAGCATAACCGCAAATTCGGATATAAAAACAAATCCGTAAAATATTGCCTACATTTTTATAACCTTGACCCAACTTTAGCAGTTCAATGACATACAAACTTGAGAACTGTTATATTTAGTTTTTGTCAGAGCTTTAAGGAATTACAGGTGAGGTAGATTTAAGCTATAATAAGATTTCGGAATATTTTTTTATAATTTTACTACCACAAGATGCAATAGTAATAAATCAAAAGATATAACAAACATCGACCGTACCACGTTACTAAAATTTTAATAATTTTAAAGCTTTGGAGGTTAGCCAATTTGTGCTTGCATATCGGTATTAGTGACAAAATATAATATAGACAAATGTCACTTACATAATTTGTATAAATAATAATCAAATATCAATTGTAATTTGTAAAATCAAAAATTGTATTTCATGACAGCAAGAGGATAATTTTGCATTCTAATTTGTTATAGCACATAGCTATCTTTATTAATCGTTATATTTTACTCGCAGTTTGGGCCTTCATCCGCGTGATAATCCCTTCCTATATCACATTACCTTCCAAGATCGATTTTACCCCCTTTTTAAATAGAGGTCTGTCGCGCAACATCTAATCTTAATTATTATTAATATTATGAGCGCGAATGTTTGTTAAAATGTGTTATACCTTTACAGTAGAAGTGAAGGCAATTAACAACTGAACGGATTTGGATGAATTTTGACACAAGCGGATAGACCTTGCCCTGCCCTAACTTTTATGTCGGTAATTTGCTACACTAACAAATCAGCTTTTAAATTTTTCTGGATGTCATTTAAAATAAAAAAAAATATATATGAATTTTAGGACTACTTAGTTTTTTTTCTGGAGATCATCATTGAAAAAAAAAAGCAAAATATATACATATAATTATAATTTTTATTAAAATAAATAAAAATTTCCTTATTTGAATTTAGAATAACCTAATAAAATCTTACTGGTAACCAAAATTCAAGCTTTCTTGTCAATTAGGTATATTTTTTTATCATTATCCCAACATCCTTCTATAAAATGCGATTCGATAAAAAGTTTTGCCACTAAAAATTTGCATTTTGTGATAAAATTGGGCTGTTTTGTTGGTCGTTTTAACAGTTTATTTGCTGGACATTAACTTCCCTCCGTGTTCATTTCTTAATAACAAGATGATAATAACGAGATTTAAAAAAAACTTATTAGCCAAAAAGCTCCATTTTCGCCCTGGTGTTAGGAATCATTTACTATATAGTGAGATCTTCTATCTTAGAATGCTATAAAAAATAACTACATAAACCTAAAACACCTAATGAACATCTTACTGCATTGCACATTATTCCCGATCAATCAAAATTCGTAATCAGAGCAGGAGTGGACGTTTAATAACAAAATTAAATAATATCCGTTGGATAATGTAAAACAGATTTTTATTATGACGTGTACATAATTGGACAAATGACAGTTGCCGTCAAACGATAGCATTTGAGATAGCTCGAGGAGATAGCATTGTACGATAGGGCTGTGTCAATTATCAACTAAGAACGGAGCTGACTTCATTAGTGTCAAACTCTACGCTGGATATTCTAAAGATGTTGTATTACCAAGAATGAACCCATGATTACTAGTGAGTTACGATTGTTCGTATACTAAATATGAGTGAATAATAGAAATAGTTTCTTAAATTACTTACACTTAACACGGTCGTAGTAAAATCTTAACACAAATGACTACAGGTCATTACCATTTAAATAGATACGGACTGTTATATTGTACTTGTATGTAATTTTGTCGGGACGTTAATATGAGCGGACGAGGAAACAAATGTTTTGATAGTAAAAAAAAACATTCATTCACTAATCACAAATCAATCTGGAACAATTAATTACAAATTCAATAAATTTCAGATACGTTACTAGCATACTGGATGTAAACAACATTTTCCTCCAAAAGTATGCTTTTCGTACATAAGGTTCAAAAACAAGATATTTTCATAACTGATCGAACATAGTGAACGAATTTTCATGAATTTAGTAAAGTACATAATTTGAACGTATTATTTTCGGTTGTAAAGTTCACGAACAATAGGGATTACCCTATTGTTATAGAAACTATTCTAATGTTTGGTTTAGTTTATTATTTTAAATGTATCAAAAAATTATATCAAAAAGAACATTTTCTGTGAAAGCAGCATCAAAATTTGTTGAAAAATAAAGCAGTTATTCATATTTGATATATTGTGGTGAGAAAAAGGGGTGGTTGTCGTGATGGGATTATCGCGCTGTCCTTTTCTGGTTCATGTAGTGTTATGGCCAGTGGCACTGAGTGACGTCACATCTCAATATTGTAATTTGACAGCTTCCCATTCCACCAAATTTCAAAGCCTTATAACTTATTTATTATTGTGTGGATATTGGATATTCTTTTTCCGATAGATTTTGAATGAAATACATTTTTGATAAATGTTTTTAAAAGTTGTCAGCTACCCTATTATTCGTCATTTACCTGATATAATTAATCAACGACAAAAGTGTTTTCATATCTAGATTCAACTGGTACTCAACAGTGAGACCCGCCTCCCGGCTAATGATGGGAGTGTCGCTCCACTGAGTAGCCGGAAAATAGAAGTTAAAAATTTCTACGAATCACAGGATTTTTACGGAGTTAGCTGCTAGCGAAAATTAGCTTTAATATTGTCTAAAAAAATATAAATTAATTTAAAAGTTAAGCAATAAAACGTTAAAGTTTGATGTCGATATGATTAATTAAAACATTAAAGTTCATTTTTATGTCGATATTATTAATCATGAAGCTAATTTTCTTTGTAAGTGGTTTAATCTCATGATTTTTTTTCAGGGGATGGCAACCACATCGCGGAGTAGAAGAAAAGTAAGTATCTATTAAAATAATACATATGAATATTTCGCCATGTCAGTAAACTGAAAATTTATCAATTTATTATTTCTTGTGGCCTCGTAATTCGAATGTGTAAGAAAAAACAAGACTAATTGTATTAACTACTTAATGTATAGGAAGTATAAAGGCTTATTATCATATATCGTTGATTCTATGAACTATAGAATACTAATTGATGTACTTAACATAATTCAATCACAACACCTAAATGTTTACAGTAAAGAATAGTACTCAATTTTATGACTACGTTAAATGAACATATTTT
>NC_051128.1:7759655-7796647 GCF_014839805.1 Manduca sexta
CAATATTATAACAACAAATCTGAGTACTGATGATAGAATCTGGCACAACTATAAAGGATTCCGTGTTTGGTCACGAAAGCCTAAAAACTTTTAAGGCAGCTATTTATTTTGTTTTCAGAACTACAAGAGCTCACGACATTGCTATACTGCGTATAATGCTATCGGAGATCATAGCATGGACGGACAGCGTAATATTACCAAGCCCGTCATTAATCGGTGTGTCAGGTAAATGGTATCCAGACAATCTGTGGGTTGATAGTAATGCACGGAGCACGGATATACTCTTATCTATCATATTACAGTTATATGTTTGCGCTGTGTTTACGATCCAACCAACGCTCCGGTAAACGAAAACAAGAAATCTATAAGTCGGTTCTATTTTATAGCCAATATGTGAAAACAAACATATGTATAAATATAACTACGCATTGCATTGTGCTTATTTTTTAAATATAAGTAAGTAGATGAATTAATAAATTAGTAATATAAAATCATGTTTTGGTATAAGACCGCATATTGTTAGCAATCTCCAAGACAGAATTATATAAATATTTCAAATAAAATTTTGGATTTCAAAATCTACTTATGGCTTATGTCGTTTAAGTTTATAATATATTATCAAGTTTGCGTCTCTATATTAAATACTTATTTAAATTATTTTTATAACAATGCTGTTTTAATCCCAGACGGGAACAGGTTTATGGGGGAGGGGGTAACAATATATTTTTTTAGCAGTCTCCCGAGGCGACGTCAAATCAGAATGTTGTCTACTACGTACTTATAATATATAAAAGGCAGATAAATTTATTTTATTTATTACATTTTAGAGATTTTTTGTTTAAAGACTATTTTAATTTTTTTAACTAACTGTCTGTACCTGCGGCGGCGTCGTGTGACAGGTCGGCCACTTCCCTACAATATGGTTGAGGAGGCCGATGGCTGACACATGCGTCATACTCGTGAACGGGTGCTGCTTGTGTGGACTGTTCTGCCCATTTCGCTTACATTTCTAATTTCTAATCGCTAGAGGTACTGGGAGGAAATAATTATAAGGATAATAGAGAAATTTCATGATTCCTGAGAGGGTTGTGCAGTCATATAAAAAATTAAATTAATTTATTCCTTATTTCACGAGCCTATAAATGAACTGCTCTAAACTTTATTTGTTTTTTTTCTTTTTACTTTATCATGTACTGTAGTCTTTACCCTAAACTGATTGAAAAGAGCAACACCAGAGTTTCTTGCCCGTTCTTCTCTGGTGAAAACTGCTTTCCGAACTGGTGGTAGTGTTAATATTGACGGAATCTAAATAATGTATAACATTTTACAGATTCAAATAAATCATTTCATTTCATTTCATTATTTACCTAATTACATAAAGAATAATGACCATTTTTGATAGTCTGTCTTAGAAACAGGTTATTTATTACGAAAGCAATGACACTTTGCAGGTGAATGCAGAATATATGGTTATGGAATAAAAGATATCAACTCGTCGGAGGCTACAGAGCAATTATACGGCGGGAAACTGAAAATTGTATCTTTGGACCAATGTACAAATAAATTAGGTCCGTACGTCGCACCAAAAAGGGATGGCGGAATGTTGTGCGCTGTTGGCGATGGAGTCGACGCCTGTCAGGTAATTGGATATGAGCTACAGTGTTGCATACGTACCTATACTAATGGAAGACGCGGAAATTGGTAACACATAGAATGAATATCTTGTTTACCGATAAAGTTTCAATATCGTGCACGTTTTCCGAGTTTGGACGTGTTTCCACCAACGATGTGCGAGATATCTAAACTGTGCGACGAGAACACGGCTTTGGCGGTCACGTTAGTTACACCAGAGCTCCGCTAAGGGAAAAATCAAGTGATATCTACTATTGGATTTTTCTAAAGCACCGTTAAGCTCCCTCGCATATCTGTGTGGTTGGCTAGATAGATACGTATCTTTATGAACGAATTAACGGACAACGGGTAGCCATTGTAGGTACTGATAGACATCTGCTGTCTACTACACTGTCTGTAGTAGATAGCAAAAAATAACTAACAAAATGTATAAAATATTAATATAAGTAATTAAAATTATAGTACATGAGAATGTATAATACCGCTTCCGAACTGTCTAAGAGTGAAATAACACAGATTCGCGGCGTTAGGTAAATCCTACCGCCTACACCTAATAATATATTCAGCAAATATTCTAAGCGATGACAAAATCCACAGGAAAGCGTAATGTTTCGTAACTAGCAGTTGACGCATTTATGTTCCAGACGAAATATTTTCGCCATACATGTACTAATCACCCGTAACAAAGTTGTCCGTCGGTGCACTAATTAAATAGCAGTTGTTACATCCTACAATTAATTTAGCGGCGAGTGTGCCAAGCGATCATCTCGCATTAATACTTTGTTGTAATTGTAGCTAATGTTTTAATAAAGCAGCAGAGGCACGCTTCTCCTTCTTAATGCCATGCAACTAAAGTCGGTTTTCGATTTACTGCCTAATTCAACAATAGTAGAGATCACTTTACTTATATCGTTTTTTTTTATTCTACGTATTTATTTAATGCTTAATTTTTATATACGTCACAAAAATAAATATTATACAATTGCCCTATTTCGTACAACAAATAGGTCCGTGGGAAAATTGTGAAAAATTTTACCATTCTAATCAGATTAAAATGTAGAGTCGCTTTGATATTGTTTCCATCGATCAATTATACCTACATATAAAAGAAAATAGAAACCATTTAATGCACTAACCCGTACTTTCGAACATAATATATTGGTATGTAAACAAATGATCTCCCAATCGTTCGGTTGGTACGCAGCGCCATGGTCCTGCGGACATACACAAGCGATGAGCAAGCTGTTTGCCGGCAGATATATACATTGAATAGTGATGTCAAGATAGTGACATAGTAAACGTTAGAAATAATTAATCCCTCGGTTTTATGGCTTCCCCGTCGTTTACACAAGATGTGTAATTAGATACCCCAATAGCAGTCTTTTCGCCGAAAACGTCGTAGAAAAGTAGGTATGTGTGAATAAACTTAACGTTGTTGCTACGATACAGACTTGAGCCTGGTATACCATCTGCCGAGTTCTGTTGTAATAATTGTAATTGCTGTAATATTAAATTAATGAAACTGGACAGGTCCTACCTCTGAGAATACTGAGAGTTGCCACGTACGACTTGTACTGAAGACTTCTGCTGAAATGTGAACTATATGTTGGATGTTTGGATGACTAAACATTTAACAGCCCATTAATTCTAAAACTATTCATGTATCTAAAATCGAAAAACCTAAGTAAACCGGAATTTAATTCGGTAGCAATTAAATGTTGTTTACTCTTCACATCATGCGAGTCCCGAGTTTCTTTTCCAGTATATGTTCCAAATTTTTCTAAGACGATTTTGCTGATTAAATCGATAAAGGTGCTTAACTTCAGGCCAGCTGCCGTAAAAACTAAACAAGTTTATTCTGAAACATGACTTAAAAAGCTTATCGAGCGAATCCTCATAAACAAGTTTAAGATTGCAAGGATGGTACGGTTGAAGCAACATACATCGCACAGCGCTGTGTCAGGGCTTTACACCACACGAATTAATTGTATTAATTTTACCAATCAGTTCACGTTCGATCGTCAACCAGTTCGCGTGTTCTCATTACCATTACCATAACCATTACCATTTTACCATTTAGACTAGTTCAGTGTAAATAAACAATATTTTACCCGGACTTTAGTCTTTTATATTTACGAACCAAACGTAAATCCTTGTACGGACACCAAATCCCGTACAAAGATACTCGTAAATAAAATATGAATAATATCCTTGATACAATTTTAACGTCTTTAGGAATGGTGACACCAGATTTAAGCTATTTCTTTCCGCAGGGCGATTCAGGGAGTCCATTAATATGTGATGGAGTGGTACAAGGCATTTGCAGCTATGGTATGGGCTGTGGAGCTAATGGCGTCCCTGGAGTCTACACTGGCATAGGAGCTCACTTGCAATGGATACGGGATGTCACACAGATTTAGGTCTTATTGATTAATCTATATTGTGATTATAATGTTATCTTGCATTTGTAGAAAATAAAACAGAAGAATTTATTCGAATTCTTACTAACGGCCTTTTTTAAATTATCCCGTCTTAATATTTTATCAGATTCAAAAACTATACCAATTAAAATAAGTATGTAGGTAACTTATGAGTACAAAAATAAACCTGTTCTGGCAGGTAAATTTTCACAATGGACTTAAAAAAGCGTCCGTTATTTAAAACGGCGGTAAAGCTACCTTAGAACCTAAAAACCAGAAGCAATAACTTGGTTAAATGAATGTTTTAGATATTAAAATAAAATCTCCATAAAATATTCGACAAATATCTCCATTTATTTAACACGTAGTTATTTTAATTACATAATATCGATAGACTTGCACACTATTCATAAATGCTTGTTTAACGTCTTATTAAATGTTTTCTCGTTGCACATAATGTCGCACGATTTAAAATCGTAGAAAAAACGCACAAAACCATTAAATAAGAATTTATGTTTAGGGCAGTCATTTTGTAAGTTATAATGTATTATCACCACGTAGGACCGTTGTAATTTGTTACATTGTAATGTTTAATAAAAAAGTATACTAAATTAATTTAAAAAAAAGTAAATTGGTAGACATTAGTTTAGGACAAACTTCACACTGAAAATGTATCCACTTTTATCTATTACTTAATATAAATAGATACATAAATATATTGGGTTCTCTATAAATGCATTGTATTTATCACACCATAAAAGCGAAACACAGTTATTTCAAAATGTAGGTTTTTTGTTCAAGTACAATAAAACTCTGTTAATAACAGTTTTAATTACAATATCTCTAATCTATAAGTACAAAGCTTTCGACAACTTTGTGGCCAATGGAATCTATGAAGTTGGTTTTCAGAATAAAGCAATAAGGACATCGCGCAAGAAAACTATAGGAAGAAGACTACACACAAAACATTTTCGATTTCCATAATTAATCTTGCTTCTAAGGATCAAAATACTCTGTTTCCGATTTTACGTCAATTACCCCCGCTAGGGGCGCCACATAAACATGATGATAGATGATACAACAATGAAATATGTATATACGTCGCAAAAACATGCAAAACTCTTGTAAAGCCCCCTGAAGAAAATATTTTACGCCCACTTTTAAGCATTTTCGCGTACGGAAGAGTATGAGATTTGGCATTATTACAGTCCACATTTCATGTAGAAAAACTTATTTTTGTATATTATGTATAATATATTAAATTCGAGGAGCGAATATAACCAGCGGACTGACATTCGATTCTATAAATCTCATTGCTTTTAAAATAAATAGAGAATTAGTTTGATCTTTACATTCAATAGGTAACGAAGTACAAAGCTTTTCTGCAAAATCTTATACAAAGAATCCTTTCAATTAGTTCTCTGATGAGATGAGATCTGAGATATCTAAGAGTTGTAAAAGCTTTTAACGGTTTTTAACTCTGACGAAAATTGAGTAGCCTTATTTCCATTAAGATCATTTACAATATCATTAAAATAAAACATGTTTTAATAACATTTTGGCGCGTAAATTTGATGAGCTAATTCTTTGCATGACAAATATCGGTGGCGCCCTCTAGAATAATCTCAATTATGCTCAATGTGGTACTGTAAATATGTACAGTCAGCTACATAAGTGACTCAACAAATTTAACACTTCAAATCGACTATACACCTTAAGTTTAATTGAAACATGTTTCTCCTTTGTGTGTAAAGTAAATCCCTTTTATTTCTATAAAGAAACATATAATATGGTAATATTAAAAAAGTTTGGTGTGGTGTAGATGATTTGAAATTTTGAATTTGTTCAGCTACTTATATCGGTGACTGTTCACCGCCTCATCCGGAGCTCTTTGGTATGTCTCTTATTAAGTCATTATTATTACTGTACACATGAAAGGGTGAAGGATAAAATATTACTGCAACATATTCTTCTATAAGTAATTTAGTTCTAACATATAAAACTAACATGAAGAATTCTTTCTTCAAGCTTGTTTCCGATATTATAAATACTAAATCTTACAGAAGTGCATAAATGTAATATTGCACAGGGACACAGCTTTACGAATTGATCAATCCGTAAATTAACAAACAATATGTGTACTATATCAGCTTATTCAGCTAAACAAATTCATTTTACTTCTAACAATCAAAAACAATTACCTTGTAGTCGAAAACATATTTTAACATCGATATATATGTAGTACGTACTAGATCTGGCATTTCGTAAACTCATTGTTTTGATCCAACTGTATTGCAATCCGTACACCTGACTTTAGTATGATTTCAACATTGTCAGCGTGTGGTTATGTACGGAGTAGCGCTCATAATATAAGAACTCGAGTCTGTGTAAACCTAGATGTAAATAAAAAATATTAGTCAAATAAGTATGATTTATTGTTCAAGTGAAAAAATAAGTTATAACAGTGACGTTTTGGTGGCCAGTTTAGTTCAGATTTTGAGCACATTTTTTATATGGACGTTCGTGTTTATAGAATATACGTCAATTTATTTAAATAGGTATGCAACATATTTATTTTTTACAATTAATCCACTTTACAAACAGTTTTACATTTAACTGTTAGTTGACATTATTAGATACACTTGGATAACATTGCACAATAACAATTTAACATAGTAAGCTCAATAGAATTTAATTTACTTCTATACAATACGTGTCAAAACAAGCATGTGTCCAAAACCTATTTATTAATTGAAAATAGTTTTGATTTTTTTTCCTAAGACTTAAGCTTCCTAACATCCAATACTATTTCTACACATTTGTGAAATTTAACAGAGTATTTTAAATTTAACATAGATAAACATATCGATCAAAAACATCAACTTTTACAAATTTTCTAACACGTTATTCAAAACACTTTACACTTTAGGAATTAGGATCGTTATCCTTTAACCGCGCTTTGGATTATGATGCGTCATCCAACTGGTCACAATTCAGATAAAATACTACGAAATAAATAAATTAAGTTTAGTTCCTTACTTTTAAATTAAATATTCTATATTCGAACTTTTGTATGAGAAGTATTAGTTATAGTTTAAGGCGGATATTACTTTATCATATTGTCTCCATGGATACGTGAATTATGGTAATTTTCTTCAACATGCAGTCAAATATGTTACCTCTATCCGCCCGGATAGTGACCACCGTACACAAGGCTTAAACTCCACCATAGAATGTAAGCATGTCGCATTTCCGGATTATATGTATATCCGGTTTCAAAATGCCGGCATAATTATATCGACAGGCGAGGTGTAATCATCTCTCGTCAGTCGACTATCTGGATCATTATTATATATATTACCATCAGGTTGGGTTCACTGACGTGCCAGTATAACAAATAATAAGGCTATATATGTAAGTAATCGTCGCCTTGACATATTCATGGACTTGAAATATGATAATGTAGTAGCATCCAAACGTACTGGTTTTGTATAAACGAAGTAATACATCTTGGAATAAGACGCAGCAATTAATATAGCCTTAATATATGATTATCACTAAATAAATATTTAATTATGCCTCAGTTTAGGCTCCACAACGAAAACTTCCTTAAGGCGATACCTCAAGGTCCATTTTCAATTTAATATGACGAAATTTTAAAGGCCGAAATATCCATGATTATTAATTATTTTTACGTTTTTCTTTCAACTGCGAGAACTAATCACTAACTAGACGTGAATTCAAATTCTTTACTTGCCAATACTTGTTTAGTTACCCAGATTAAAGGTGAAACAAAATGTATGAAAATGGACCTTGAGGTATCGCCTTAACTAAAGGACAGACAGACACTTGAATAGTTCTATTTAGAAGCAATAGGTGTCAAACATGTAAACTGCACGAGTACCCCTTACATAAATAAGTCGATAAAACTTCTTTTCACTATATTAAACTAAACAAAAATTCCTATAAATCCACTAAAATTAAAGTATTTTACTACACAGCGATTCTTACACAACAGAAGTAATGTTGCTTTGTAGGGGAAGATACTTTGTAGTTTGTACTGCAAGAAACATCTTGACTAATAACTCAAAAACTTATTACTAAAAGATTTCCTAAACGCATTGTTCTAAATTATTAAGAGTCACTCAAGAGTATATCATTTAACTACAACTAACAAACATCTCAAACGTAGGAATGGTAACTACAGTTCACTCATAAAATTATGTTTTGTGACTAACTCTCAGTATAGCTCTTCATTCATATTATAACTTATCCTTGCCATCTGCTTCTTGTTCGTTATTATTTCTAGATTCGATATAAGTGGGTTTTTTAACGAAGTATATTTCGATAGAGGCTGATTTTTAATATGATACAAATAAAATATACAATGTATTATACTATAATTTCAAAAGTTTAGTTTCACTAACTCCGATTTATTTTCAGATGGCAGTCCTAATAATTTCCTAGTAACAAAATTAACACCACATATAACAATAAGCAATTCCATCTATATATTCATTTCAGGGTTTATAAATTGAAATAGTGTTGTGAGGTAAGTTGAAAGGCAACAATGAACACACATACAAATAAACCCTGTGTTAGGGAGGTCCATAGGCGTAGCTAGTAAAGGAGTGGGGGCTCCATGCGCGGACCAGGATGTTAAGGAATTGGAATAATTAAATATGATAGCAAAAAAAAATGGAAAGACATAAAATTTATAGCGCTTTCGGGCCTGTGCCCGAGTCCCTCCTGGAAAATGACTAGCCACGCCCATGAAGAGATCAACTCTGATCGGAATGAATGAGTATTTACGACCAGTTGAACCACGTTCTATTCTCCCCTGTGGGGGTGCTGCTGCTACTCTTTGACGACTTCGGCGTTCTCGGAGTTTGGGGTTTCGATGAATCGGATTTATCGTCTTCCTCTTTGCCCTCGACATTCTCTAGTGTTGCTTTAAGCTAAAAAAATATCGAATATGTATTTGACTTTAAAACAAATTAATTACGAAGTTACTTATCGAAAACCACAAAAATAATTAGATACAAATTTTAATTTTGTAGTTATAGTCTTTACAAATTAAATGTCTATAGACTTCATTATTTATATACTTCGACTTCGACAAATATTATAAATTACGTAAATACTGTTTACCTTAATATTCGTCTTTACTTGCATCTCTCGTTCATATTCCCGTACATCATCAAGGGTCATGTTAAACCATTCATCCATCCAAGCAAAAGCCTGTCTGTGTCCAAGTAACAAGATCTCGCGTATGGCCTGCATAGAAAATTTATCAAATTTTTCTCAGATTACAACCATTATTTTATCACAATAAAAATAAAGCTATTTTAAGCTACCATCATAGAGAAGCAAAATGTAAAAAAAAACAAATGACTACTATAGACGCAACCAAAGCACTTTAATTATAATGGTTATGAACATTTAACTCAGACACGTGTTATATCCAAACTCTTTTTGAGCGTACTTTGAAGTGTTTTGTCTATCGTATCAATTTCGTAAATTAAGACGAAAATATTGTCCATAAAGAAATTACATTGAAAAGCGTATTTACCCCTTGAGCATATTCTTCCACCCTTGTCTGCAAGCCCCACACTTCAAACTTGACAGATACAGCTTTGTAACAACACATGATCGGTTGGTGCGTCTCTCTCCATCCCTCAACCAGGGGACCTCGGCCGGTCTTTTCCGATTTGAAGAACTTTGGGTCTTCTGCCTCCTTGTAATGATGTGGCTTTATCTCATCATAAGCGATATCCAGAAAGTCGACTGTCCTTTGCTCCAGTTCCTCTGCAGTTAACCCCAAGCACTGAAAATATTTTTATGAAATAAATATAATTTGTTATAATTGTTATCGGCGATATTATGTCTGATATTATTTTATATATTGATTCTCACATTTTCAGTGGTCCCATTGTTGTCTTCGTATCTAGTCTGAATCGATATTGAGAACTTGGGGATGAAGGAACACTGAAAATTGAAAAATAAACTACTTACTATAAAAATATGTCAATTTTAGGCGTCCAATAAATAAGTTAAAAAAATAACCGTTACATCCACTACCGTAATTATATTTGTTAAAAAGATTTATTTTATTGCATTGATTAGTATTTTATGACCATAACTTAATATTGGTTAAGTTCAAACAACTGGTGGAAGGTTCCTTCCTTCAAGAATAGCAAAGAGAACAAGCTAGAGAAGCTGATAGCTAAAAAACACTCACTGTGTATTCTTCATGTTCATCACCAAACATGGAAAATAAATAACATGGGTTAATTAGTGTATAATTTAGACAGGTCAAAAATATTACTAAGACGAGAAATGCTTACCGGTAATAGTGTAAGGATAATAATTCCATGCCTTCTCAGTAATGTAAAATATTTTGGGTATTAAAGACTGGAGCCAGTAGGGGAGGTGACTGGGAACAAATTATTAAAACAATAAAAAAATTGGAAAACACAACATACTATCGAAGGCCTTTTCATTATGTCTAACATTTCAAAAATAACCCAATACATGTTAAACACCTATTAAAAACATAGTAATTGAAACTCTAATGATACCCTGATCCTATCTGATTCTTCAACAGACCAGTCGGTTTAGAATGTAAAAAAGACGACACGAGGGTCCGTGTCGTTTCAGTTTGGTTGGTCGAGAGACAAACATGTGACTAACGCGCCGGTCTTTAGACCAATCACAAACATCATTATTAAACGACACGAATCTTTTTGTCGTGTTTGTTATGCCACATATTACGGGGCAGATCGCTGACATGTAATCAGATTCTCAGATCAGATACGGGCATTATTGTCCAAGAAATCGAAAAATAAAAACGCATCTTTAAGTTAACTCATTCAATTATTTATAGTATGGCGATAGTTCCTATGTAAGTTTAGTTGATTGGATATTTTGATTATGTTTATTCTGAATAAGTTATAAAAATATATTATAAAACAAATTCCCTACCGCATCTGTCTGCCTCTCTGAACGCGTAAAACTCAAAAACTACCCAACGGATTTAGATGAAATTTAGTATGGATTAGTTTGAGACCTTGGGAAGAACAAAGGCTACTTTCTATTCCGGGAAAATATACTTAAAGCGTGACTTTTATAACGGAAAATTTTGTCCCGAAAAAACTATTCACGCGGCCGGAGCCGCAAGCAAAAGCTAGTCAAAGTGTATGTATATAGATATCTAAAGTCGACCATCATAGTAACTTTGGTGCGGCACCATGTCTGTTATTCAAGTGTTTGATTTCCTGTTTACCTACTTTTTACATTCTATCGACAAGATAGCGATCTTATACAGCCATTTCAATATTTATTGATTATATGAGTCACTAATGTAAATATGGTTAATCCAAAAAAAATACGATATACACTAGTTTCCACGTAGGTACCTACTACGTTTTGATAATTAAGGGATTTGTTTTATATACATTGAATAAGAGACAAACAAGCAAATGTCATCCGAAGGCAACTTCATCGCCAACGCCCATAAACATCCACGAAAGTACCAACAGAATATACCAAATATAGTAGTCTAAAATAGAAATAGCCAATTATGAAGTAAATACCTAGTCTCTTGAGGGTTTTTTAAATTGCAACGGTTTCGAAACACCGTCAAAAAACGCTGGTTTAATTCCCGTCTTATCAACATTTAATTTAAATTCAGAGAGAAGACAAGACACAGAACAAAAACAACAAACAAGTTAGTTAGTACAATATCAAAATAATTAAGTAAAAACAATGTTTAAGAAACATCTAATTCAGAACGCATAAGAACATATAAAACATAATATGTACATCTATCAGACGATTGCATGTGATGTATATAACTAAGCAGAGCGATATATAACGATTCGGAGAAATTTTCAATATCAGGAAGTAATAAATCTTATCACAGAACTATGCACCGTAAGTATTGCAATGTGCCAGACATATTTACAAAACATGGTCACGTAAGGCTACGGCATACCGTAATTAGGTTATCACTTATCGCCAATAGACAACTTTCATATCACTGCTCACTAGTAAAACCCGAGTGTACGATGTTAAAATTATGACATGTAGCATTTGTCGAAATTATTAAAAAAGGGTCATGATTATAATATTACTAGCTTTTGCCCGCGGCTCCGCCCGCGTTATAAAGTTTTTCAGGCTAATGTTTTCCGTTATAAAAGTCACGCTATATATTTTCCCGGGAGCCTATGTTCTTCCCAGGGTCTCAAACTGTCTCCATACCAAATTTTATCCTAATACGTTGGTTAGTTTTTGAGTTTAACACGTTCGGGCAGACCGATGCAGCGGGGATTTTGTTTTATGATATATTTTTGTAGAACTTTTTAAGAGGAACAATCCCGTCATACGTTATTGTTGCATAACTTTAACCGTTTATGCAGCGCACGCAACAGAAGCTCTCAAAACTAATAAATTGTCCCCGTTTTTGCATCATGTTTCATTACTGCTCCGGTCCTATTGGTCATAGCGTGACGATATATAACCTATAGCACTCCAGGAACAAAGGGCTATCCAACACAAAAATATTTTTTCAGTTCGAACCGGTAGTTCCTGAGATTAGCCATTACTGCTCCGCTCCTATTGGGTATAGCGTGATGATATATATAGCCTATAGCGTTCCAGGAACAAAGGGCTATCCAACACAAAAATAATTATTCAGTTCAAACTCCTAGTTTCTGAGATTAGCCATTACTGCTCTGCTCCTTTTGGTCATAGCGTGATGATATATAGCCTATAGCACTTCACGAACAAAGGGCTATCCAATACAAAATGATTTTTTAGTTCGAACCGGTAGTTCCTGAGATTAGCCATTACTGCTCTGCTCCTATTGGGTATAGCGTGATGATATATAGCCTATAGCACCCCACGAACAAAAGGCTATCCAACGCAAAAAGAATTTTTCAGTTTGGACCGGTAGTTCCTGAGATTAGCCATTACTGCTCCGCTCCTATTGGGTATAGCGTGATGATATATAGCCTATAGCACTCCACGAACGTAGGGCTATCCAACGCAAAAAGAATTTTTCAGTTCGGACCGGTAGTTCCTGAGATTAGGCATTACTGCTCCGCTCCTATTGGGTATAGCGTGATGATATATAGCCTATAGCACTCCACGAACATAGGGCTATCCAACGCAAAAAGAATTTTTCAGTTCGGACCGGTAGTTCCTGAGATTAGGCATTACTGCTCCGCTCCTATTGGGTATAGCGTGATGATATATATAGCCTATAGCATTCCAGGAACAAAGGGCTATCCAACACAAAAAGAATTATTCAGTTCAAACTCCTAGTTTCTGAGATTAGCCATTACTGCTCCGCTCCTATTGGGTATAGCGTGATGATATATATAGCCTATAGCATTCCAGGAACAAAGGGCTATCCAACACAAAAATAATTATTCAGTTCAAACTCCTAGTTTCTGAGATTAGCCATTACTGCTCTGCTCCTATTGGTCATAGCGTGATGATATATAGCCTATAGCACTTCACGAACAAAGGGCTATCCAATACAAAATGATTTTTTTAGTTCGAACCGGTAGTTCCTGAGATTAGCCATTACTGCACTGCTCCTATTGGGTATAGCGTGATGATATATAGCCTATAGCACTCCACGAACGAAAGGCTATCCAACGCAAAAAGAATTTTTCAGTTTGGACCGGTAGTTCCTGAGATTAGCCATTACTGCTCCGCTCCTATTGGGTATAGCGTGATGATATATAGCCTATAGCACTCCACGAACATAGGGCTATCCAACGCAAAAAGAATTTTTCAGTTCAGACCGGTAGTTCCTGAGATTAGGCATTACTGCTCCGCTCCTATTGGGTATAGCGTGATGATATATAACCTATAGCACTCCACGAACATAGGGCTATCCAACGCAAAAAGAATTTTTCAGTTCGGACCGGTAGTTCCTGAGATTAGGCATTACTGCTCCGCTCCTATTGGGTATAGCGTGATGATATATAGCCTATAGCACTCCACGAACATAGGGCTATCCAACGCAAAAAGAATTTTTCAGTTTGGACCGGTAGTTCCTGAGATTAGCGCGTTCAAACAAACAAACAAACAAACAAACAAACAAACAAACAAACAAACAAACAAACAAACAAACTCTTCAGCTTTATATAATAGTATAGATTATAAATGCGAAAGTTAGTGAAACTGTTTGGATTTTGTGCAAATAACACACACATAGGCACACAGACTATGTCCTGGATATACATACGCTACTTTTTATCTCATTTATTTGCTCCCATGGGAAATAATAGAATTTGTAATCTGATTATTAGATGGCCTGACGTCGTACAACTGCGGGAATAAATGGCCACGGTGTTTTAGGAACTTTTGTACCAAAAAAGGCTTTTCACGCAGGCCAAATCGCGAGCAAAACCAAGTGATTAAATAAATCTCATAATTAAGCATATCACAATAGTAGAGTGGCCTTGTTATTCCATTGTCTTATACTCGTTCGGCTTGACTGATTTTGACTGCATCGTCTTACATGCGTGTTATTTGTGTATAGGTCGATTAGTATACGTGCAAATGGTATTTTTCGATTAGCCTGATAAAATAACTTTTAGGAATAATCATTATTTTTATGCCATTGCATATAAAAATAACAATGACTAATGCCTTGGATTACCAGCTACGAAAAATATAACTATTTCTCCTTATTTTATCTTTATTTTCATCTTCATTATCAACATACTAATGTTTATTTACAATCTAGGCAAACCATTACCTACTTTTAAGAATTAAAATAAAATGCAAACATGAAATTAAATCACAATCATTATTTCATAAGCGAAATCGATAAACACGCATGCTGCGACATAAAAGTCGCCTAATAAGTTATTTTAATTCCATATGGCTTAGTGTATTGTTTTTAGTTCAAACATACTATAAAATTCAAATGTAACATAGGATAATACTAAAACATACATATCAGGCTTTTATCTTCAAAGGGGTAGGCTGAGATGCATTCAGGGCACCTACTTCTCGCCATGTGTGCTCCATAACATTATATATTAGGGGGCGAGCTTATTGCCATATCGGGCACTAATTCCAGAATGCAGGGTGATGCTGAGCCGAAAATCCGGATACTACTTAACACTTCGGACCTGAGATTCGAACCCATGCCCATCAGGTACAGTGGGATCTACTCAAAATCAATCTGGATGATTCCTGTTTAATGTCTATTAATGTATTCAATTAAGTCAGTATTGCTCAACACAACTGTATCGCAATAGTAATACAGAATCGGGATAATTTGGGCGAATGTAAAGCATTTCAGGTGATACATTTAGGATAAGCAAGAAGGTATATTAATTAATGGCATGCAAGTAATGAACAGTAAGGTCAATACTATTAGTTATTGCTAATTACCTGGACAAATGTATTCTCTTCTCAGTGAACTGGCCAACTCCATTAAGTTTATCAGTAACCTGTTCATTGGCGACCACCTCCACACCCTCGCCATTGTTGGATTGTTCAAAACTGTGCCGAGCTATCATGTATAGCTGACCAATACGGTACTGAAACCATACAGCAATAAAATTGAATGAGTAGTTAGGAACTCAGTTACTTAAAATGAGGTTCTAACTATAGTTAAGACTTGTAAGGAAAAATTTATGACCAATTCAATACTTAAGTTTTTTTGCTCTCAGCAACTCTACTTTGAGAGATTAAATCTAGCTTATATTATTATTTAGCAACCACACTATGCAGCTTTATTAAGTGTATAATGTATTGGTATGTTTAAGTATATTATTGTTGACTTTATACAACAAAGTGTTCAACCCTAGTTAAAATATTCAAAGCATTTTTCTTTAGTTATTAAACTAATGTAACAAACACTTAGCACTACATGGGTATTTTTGGAAGTGGTTTATGTAACAAACAGCAACTTATCACACACAATATGCACAACAATATTATGTAGATACATAGAAAAAGAAACATACTTTTTTTACATAATACAATCTGTAATGAGTGAAATTTGAAACATAAGCACATAAAATAACTAACACTATCCTCAAACTTAAGTTCATATTGTTGTCACGGGCATAATAAATTACACTGATATAATAAGAGTAGTAGAGCACGTCTATTTTCCTACATCACATGTATAATTGCCCTCACCATATAATATCACAATTACAGTTTGGAATTGTTTCGATCAAAATTTTTTGCCTAATTAGAATACCATCACCACTTAACAGAAATACTATATTATAACTGAGTTTTACTATTCTCAGTCTCTAAAATTTATGTTACCCATGGTTACAGTGGATAAATGATATCCATGAGAGACGACAATAAATACTGCGTAACAAAGTACACATATCACCTTGTTACTACCAATGGACACATCTTTCGAAAGGGTGGAGACGTTCATTTTAGCATTAAATTCTTCGCAAGCATATAATCGAATAAACAATTTCTCTAACCAATAATAAATTTTTCTTACCTCTTCTACAGTCATCGGCATACATATTCTGTATTCTTTAGTCAAAACCATATTTCGTGTTTTTCTTCAATGTGAAGTCTAATTTAATTATTACAAATTAACTTTGAAAAATAGAATGAATCCAGCAAATCAATCTTTACCTGCATCAAATGTAATGAAATCAAATGAAATCAAGGGACGTGAAAATATATTGATGTTTACTGTCTGTCAAATAACGATATAACAATATGAGATTAGTCAATCGATATTACTTACGAAAATTCAAATTGAGTGCATGATTTCCACGTCATTTAAATAAAACCGGAAATAATTTATTTGAATTAAAATTGAGACCAAAACTAATAAAACTGCATACATTTGCGGATAAATGACTAAGAAATAATCACTAAAGATTATGTAACATTTTAGCAGGTTAGAGTTTTATATCATATATTTTTAGTAGCACCTTAACAGAGCAAATGACGGATAAAATTTGTACAGTTACCGTTCTTTTCATCAGTAATTTACATAAAATATAATCGATGTTCTTCAAAATCGAATTGTATGCTTCCCTAGTCCCAAAACAAAATACGCATAGATTATGTATAGCCAAATAAAATATGTATGGATTACTTATGAGTTGGCTGCATGGTTATAGTTTTCCTTAGCCGGTCACTTAAAAACGAATAAAAAAGTAACTGTAAGGTCGAGCGTATACATGCGGAGATTTTGTTCGATTATTAGCTTGACGAATAATGTTTGTAACACTCGTATCCGTAACCATTCACCTGTACTCCGCAGGTATTTAAATCAGGGGTATTATCAAAGATCATGCTGCGAAGTCATAATAATATATGTATAATATAAATGCTTACATTTTTATCCTTTTTATAGGGAATCGGCTAAAGTTGTAGACCATACTGCCGAGTCTTTTTTACCAAATCTTCTGAGCCAAGTCTGTATAAATAATTGTCAAAAAAAAAGTAAAATGTCATTTGTCAATCTAAGTTCTGTCAAGTTTGGTAGGTAAATCACTATTATAATTCTCTTTGTAAATCACTATTTCATTCTACTACCATTTATTTGGTAAAAATAAGATTTTGTAAATAATCTTTTTTTTAAACAATACAACAAGGTCTCAGAGAAGTCTATATGAACATCACCCGAGAAAGACAATAAATTTTCGCGAAATCTACCTTATAAATTTTATTTAAAAATGGATGGAAAAGAAGTTGTGGAACATTTAGTCGCTTTAAAAGTAATGAGACTAACTAAACCGGCGTTAATAAGTCCGAAAATTGTGACGTGTGACTCTAAAGATTTACCAGGAAATATATTAAACAATTATCTTAAAGATGATGCTACAGCCGTAACACAAATGGAAACTCTTGCAGCTGGGCAGTTCTTACTGCTGCCCCAAAGTTTTGGCAATATTTATTTGGGAGAAACGTTTTCTTGCTATGTATGTGTGCATAACGAAACTAACCACCCAGTTCAAAGTGTTTCCATAAAAGCAGATCTCCAAACTAACTCTCAGAGAATTGTCTTATCCACTCAACAAAACATGTCGCCTACTATGCTGGATGTTGATGAAACACTGAGTGACGTCATTCATCATGAAGTAAAAGACCTGGGAACACACATCTTAGTGTGTGAAGTGACATACATGTCTAATTACAACACCCTAGCTTCATTCAGAAAATTCTTCAAATTTGAAGTAATGAAACCCTTAGATGTTAAAACTAAATTTTACAATGCTGAGTCAGATGACGTGTATTTAGAGGCACAAGTGCAAAACATTACATCTGGACCAATCATACTGGAGCAAGTATCATTAGAGAGCTCACAGCAATTCACTGTAAACTCTTTAAATGAAGTCAACGATGTGTCTGTGTTTGGAGATGTTGCCTTACTTCAGCCCCAGGAAAGCTGTCAATACTTGTACTGTTTGACTCCAAAAGAAAACATTTCAAAAGAACTTAAACTACTTGCTGCTGCAAAAAATATTGGCAAACTTGATATTGTCTGGAGATCTAACTTGGGTGAGAAAGGCAGATTGCAGACTAGCCAGTTGCAAAGAATGACCCCTGATTATGGCGATATCAGGGTTACATTTGAGATGCTTCCGAATAAAGTAATAGTGGATGAGCCTTTTAATTTCAAATGCAAGATTACAAATGCTAGTGAGAGGACACTAGATTTAATCTTGAAATTGCGTTCTTTGCAAGACAGCAGTTTACTCTGGTGTGGAATTTCAAATAGAAAATTAGGCCCATTGGAGCCTGGAAATTCAATTTATATTCATCTAACAGCATTACCCATTAACACAGGTCTGCATAATATAAATGGAGTATCACTAGTTGATTTATTCTTAAAGAGAACTTATGATTATGATGATTTAGCATCTGTATATGTGTATTAAAAGAAATTATCTTGTATTGTAAATTATAATGTTATATTTAACCTCATGACCTTGTTGACTGTTTTTTAATTTCAGCAGGTGCCTATATTTAATTAATAATAGACATGTGGATATAAACAGTATGACTGCTGTACTGACCTACTTGTTTGATTTCTAGAGCACATTAAGGCGATACCTCAAGGTCCATTTTCATACATGTTGTTTTACCTTTAATCTGGGTAACTAAACAAGTATTGGCAAGTAAAGAATTTAAATTCACGTCTAGTTAGTGATTAATTCTCGCAGTTGAAAGAAAAACGTAAAAATAATTAATAATCATGGATATTTCTGCCTTTAAAATTTTGTCATATTAAATTTTAAAGGCCGAAATATCCATGCATATTATTTATTTTTACGTTTTTCTTTCAACTGCGAGAACTAATCACTAACTAGACGTGAATTCAAATTCTTTACTTGCCAATACTTGTTTAGTTACCCAGATTAAAGGTAAAACAACATGTATGAAAATGGACCTTGAGGTATCGCCTTAAACAAAATTTTGTTTCTCTGTATAACTTGATGGCAACTAACTACATATTATATCCCTAATTAGTAATGGCAATTAATGCTATTTCGGATTAATTTCACTAGCATGCTAAATAACCATGCTAATGCAAATGCTAATTGCTAATGTCACATGAATTAAAATAGTGTGAATTTTAATTTGGTAATAATATTTCGCAAATTTAAATGCAGAATAAGGAATTAGCAATTCGCACACAACCAACAAAACAACGGACTAAGTTCAAGGCGCATTTTTTTTTATTTATTGCCAATTTACCTCCTTTACATTTTATTAAAATTATATGATATTCATTTGTACATATATCATAGAATATAGAATGAGTATTATACCTAGTACAGTGTGTAAGTTTTTATTAAGATTACCTTTAATTCTCTATTCAGGCATAATAAATATTATTGTGTGCAATGTTATCCGGCCTAATTCACGGTAATTTTCAAAAAATATAAACAATTCCAGGAGCCACTCCGCGCGACGCATCTCTCGTGCCTTTTTCTCGCTCACTCCTCCACTCAAAACAGGCCGCGTTAGCATTAGCATTTGTCACGGCATTTATCATTATAACTCCGGGCGCTAATGAGAGCGCGCACGCCTGCGTTGTTATTGCAAAGCGCGCTAACGCACCAATTAATTACCATTTCAGGAAATTTAGCAACTGTATTTAATTTGTGAAATGCTATATGTGGTTTAGCATGTTAATAATTAATGCTAATGCTAATTAATCCAACACTATCCCTTAACAGTGTTCTGCTGAACTCCTGTTAAATCTAGATGTAGAAATAAAAATCATGAATCATCAATGTTACTAATATTAATGTGAAAGTTTGTGTAAATATGATTGTTTAAAGTAAGCACAGAAACCAAAGTATGGTTTTGGATTAAGTATGGCGCTCGGATAGATCATGTTTTGGATTAAAATATAAGTACCCTATTTTTTCCCATTAAATTCCGTAGGGGATATGTATTTATTCTTTTTCTGATTTTTTTACAGATCGCGTTGGCTTCGTATACTAATTTTGGGACTTATATACTGAGAAAGGCGTTTTACGCAAAGGATCAAAAAGATGTGGGATTTAATGCGTATAATGCCTACTCGTAAAGAGTAAAAATAATTCTGTACAGTCAGTAAATATGGAGGTGGATAGTGAATAGTGATCCTTTTTCTAATTATTACTTATTAGGTTTGGTAGTGACGTCTAATACACCTGTGGAACTAATGCGGTATAGGCAAATTACATATCAATTTCAAAAAGTCACCTAAGCACAAATAATATTACCTAGAAGGATAAATTGCAACCAGTGGCGTAGCTTGTCATAGGGGGGGCCTATATAAAATTCTGTTAGGCCCCTCCAAAACGTTCGCGAGCCTTCATAGGCCTCAATGTGAATTGGTAACCATGGGATATACACACTTAACTGTGTGCCTAGAGCCGTGATAAATGTCCTCCTATGCATCGGCGTGCATTCGGTGTGGAGACTGAGCGCACAAGAAACCAATAACAGGTTGCACATCATAAAATAAAGCATGATCAATATTAAGATATTTTATCTCATGTACTACATAGGGCATATGCCACATACCGCATAGTTAATATGTGCTAGGGCACATATTAACTATGCTGCCGCCGCGAACAGTCGAGGTGGGCAAAATAGCTCTTGCGCAAGTACCCAAGGCGTGGTACTTTGTCGGCGGTCACATTAAAGTACGTTGCGAGCAGGGGCGTTGCTACCGCCATATCAATCGTATCAATGATACAGGGCTCCCAAGCTTTAGATGCCCCTCTTGACCCATACCTACAATAACTCAGCGGGCACCCTAATGTTGGCCTTCTCCCTTCCTCCCACCCTAAGGGGGTTCCTTATTCTTCCCCAACACTTTATTCCCAGCTATCCCCTCTCAACCTTCCTCCAGGGCCTTGCAGTTGCTATGCCGGGGAATTCCAGCATCCCATTCGAAGGTTCGACGGCAGGGTTCAATATCCAAAAAAAACCTTTCATTGGTAATATGGTCGAATACCTACTTTTGAAAAAAGAAAGCAGATACCTACATTAATCTTTGCTTTGAATGTAATACCTACTGCAAAGAGCAAAGAGAATATAATCACTACGTTTTAGCAAAGAGTATTATAATACATGTATGAATAGTACTGCCAGAAAAAATATGAATAAGTACCTAAGTATATTTTATATATTTATATCATCTGGCGAGTTTGTTTGTTTTAACACGCTAATATTAACAACTAGTGGTTCGAATAAAAATTACTTGAGTGTTTGATAGCCCACTTATCAAGGAAGGCTATAGACTACATAGCATCACGCTAAAACTAATAGGAGCGCAGCATCAACGAAAAATGTTGCAAAAACGTGAAAATTTATTCCCTTTGAGAACTTCTGTTGTGTGCGCTGCGTACAAACGGTTAAAGTTACGCGACATACATGTATAACGAAATTGTTCCTCCTAAAAAGTTTTAAAAACTATATTATAAAACAAAGTCCCCATCATATTTCATATCTGTCTGCCTGCTGAACCTAATAAACCCAAAAACTACGCAACGGATTTCGATGACATTTGGTATCTAAATAATTAGAGACACAGGGAAGGACATAGCTCTACTTTCTATCTCGGGAACATACATAATGGGACTTATATCCTGGAAAACTTTCAGGCAGGCGAAGCCGCGAACAAACTGTAAGATATATTGATATGTTTTTGTTTTCTTAGTTCCTTATTTATTTACATAGGTAAGGCGTTATTTATTTACGTAATTCTTATTCTGGTTTCCCATTAGGTATTATAAAAATAAAATATACACATACATATCAATACATATTACATATTGAGTTTTCACTTTTCATAGTATTGTAATCATTGTAATGCTCTTTGATAATAAGTCAAGAGAGTTGACAAATTATAGTCTGTAATTCTGTAATCAATCTAGAGTGCAGACTTTCCATATATATTATAATTATCTTTGGTGCAGACTGTAGGCCTCAGAACAACTGTAGGCAATTGTGACAAATGACAACTGACACTTGTTTATGAATCTGATGTGGCCCAATCATGTCGAGTCGAACATTTTTTCTAATAACTTAATTCTTTTTCTGTTATAAATGTGCTGCTAGAGGAAGGAGTTTGTCGTAAATATGGCATATCAAACACTTTTACAGGAGTATATGCTCATACCTCCCGTAACAAGAGCTTATACCACCGCTTGTGTGGTCACCACTCTAGCAGTCGTAAGTATTATTTCTCTAGATTTTACACCTGTATTAGTCTTATTGAATCCTTAAGCTATTGGAAGCAGTGCTTTTCTAACTTTCACAATTAGTAAATGTTTATCTGTTTATATATCTAAATATTTTGCCCATTATGAGAGTGTCTTCCCTATTGTAGTCCCATTGCTTATACATATTTAAATTAAAGTTTCCGTTTGTATTCTACCGTATTGTAAAGTCATAAATTTCTTTACAGCAACTGGACTTAGCGTCACCACTTCAACTATATTTCAATCCTAATCTAATACTGCACAAATACCAACTATGGAGGCTGATTACCACATTCCTATTCTTTGGAAATTTAGGGTTCAATTTCTTTTTCAATATGATATTTACCTACAGATACTGTAGGATGCTTGAAGAAGGCTCATTCAGGGGGCGGACGGCTGATTTTGTTGTTATGTTCATGTTTGGTGGAGTATTAATGATTGTATCCTTTTTATAAAACTGGTTTGTTTAACATTTTTAAATTTCGACAATAATATAATGCAGTCAAGAGCATCCATGAAATTTCAATTTAAATAATATGCATAATTATTTAATAAAACTTGGTCTCCTGGTTTTATTCTTACAATCAATAATTGTAAAAATATCTGTTGTTTATTAGATCATTGTGACAACATTATTTATTAGTGACATAATAAATATTGGCAACAAGTTTAGTGTGTCATGCCAAATACAAAATTGATTTCCTTAATGATGATAACAGTTATGCGCTTTCTTTGTTAATTTATTATTTTTAGGACAAGCATTTACCATCATGATTGTTTATGTCTGGTCGCGCAGGAATGTCTTTGTGAGGATGAACTTCTTTGGGTTGATGAATTTTCAGGTAACTGTACGGTTTTAATACTATCTGACACACACTTGGCTACAAATACTACTTTGTGTGTGGTAAAAGCTTAAAGATTTTTACTCTAATAAGAACTCAATTTAAACTGTACAGTTGTTTCATCACTTTTTATGCCACATAAAAATATTTTTTGTGCAACACATGCCCTTTCAAATGTAGGAGACATTGAAACTGCTACTTGTATTCCTAGTAGGAGCTGTTAGATTTTACCAAATTATTATAATAGAACTGCTATTTATGCATACATTATTCTGTACGCAAATAATTTGTTGGATTACTTAGATTGATAACCACACTAGTCCTTACTATAATATGATAAATGCAAAATTCACTGTGAAATGTCTATTGCATTTTCACAGATAAATACAACTGATTGTAATGAAATTTGGTATGGCAAAAGCTTGAACAGCAAAGAAAGAATAAAGGCTTTTTTTAATATTTACACACTGTATTCAGTTGCGAGGTGTCCACATGTTAATTATTTAATATGTGGATGTCAGTGTATTTCATGATTATTACTACAGTAATATTTTAGTAGCTGAACAATCCCATGGGACAGCATAAGATCTTGCCATTGACCTGTATTTCAATTTATATCTCACTTTAGCACCAACCTACATCAACAGTTCCTCGTTAGTTTGCATTTTACTTAATTCCTAGATAAATAATTATCATAACATACATTTTTCAGGCACCTTACCTCCCTTGGGTGTTACTCGGATTTTCGGTCTTGCTAGGCAATGCTATATCAGTGGATTTAGTTGGAATGGCTATTGGACATGTATACTTTTTCCTGGAAGATGTGCTACCAAGGCAAAGACGAGGACAAAAATTTCTGAAGACACCTGCATTCCTGTAAGTTTAGTATTCAAATTTTTGTTATAATTTATAATTTGTATACAGGATTATGCATTTTCATAATGTTATAAAATAATAATAAAAGAAAAAAATATTTCATCGGGCCTCAAAATGAACACAAATGAATAATATCATAATTCATGGTAAAGTTACCAACACCTAATGTCTTCAGGTTCAGAATATGGATGATCAACAATTATCAAAACTGAAAATAAAATATTATATTATTACGATATTACGTCAAATATAGATAGAACAGTCCTCATCTTTGTACTACGCATCTATACTATTATATAAAGCTGAAGAGTTTGTTCGTTTGTTTGTTTGAACGCGCTAATCTCAGGAACTACCGGTCCAAACTGAAAAATTCTTTTTGCGTTGGATAGCCCTTTGTTCGTGGAGTGCTATAGGCTATATATCATCACGCTATACCCAATAGGAGCGGAGCAGTAATAGCTAATCTCAGGAACTACCGGTCCAAACTGAAAAATTCTTTTTGTGTTGGATAGCCCTTTGTTCGTAGAGTGCTATAGGCTACATATCATCACGCTATACCCAATAGGAGCGGAGCAGTAATGGCTAATCTCAGGAACTACCGGTCCAAACTGAAAAAATATTTTTGCGTTGGATAGCCCTTTGTTTGTAGAGTGCTCTAAGTTATATATCATCACGCTATACCCAATAGGAGCGGAGCAGTAATGGCTAATCTCAGGAACTACCAGTATGAACTGAAAAATTCGTTTTGTTTTGCATAGCCCTTTATTTGTGAAGTGCTATGGGCTATATATCATCACGCTATGACCAATAGGAGCGGAGCAGTAATGAAACATGTTGCAAAAACGGGGACAATTTATTAGTTTTGAGAGCTTCCGTTGCGTGCGCTGCGTAAACGGTTAAAGTTATGCAAAAATGATGTATGACGGGATTGTTCCTCTTAAAAAGTTCTAAAAAATATTATTATAAAACAAAGTCCCCCACTGCATCCGTCTGCCTGAACGTGTTAAACTCAAAAACTACACAACGCATTATGATGAAATATGGTATGAAGACAGTTTGAGACCCTGGGAAGAACATAGGCTCCCGGGAAACTACTACTTTTATAACCGAAAACTTTAGCCTGAAAAACTTTATAACGCGGGCGGAGCCGCGGGCAAAAGCTAGTATTTTGATAATCCTCTGGGGTCTGTTTCGGTAGCATAAAAAATGTGCAAGCTTTCCTAAGTGTAACATCTAACTCCATAGACTCAGTGACCCAAAGTGTAAATCAAGATTACTGTCATAGACTAGACTAGACACCGAGTTAATCAAGTAATATACAAAAGTATTTAAACAAATGTCATCAATTAAGTCCAATGGCATCACTATTTGGAGTTAATTAAAATGGATATTGTTAATTTAATGAAGTCCATGAAAATTAAGACTAGAAACTATAAAATTGAATTTTTCGACTATATAAATTCATCAATCATCAATATTGAAAGAAATGAAGAAGTACGTATAAAAGCTGTTGTTTTGCATCCCCGCCATATTTGAAGAGTCTATTGTAATGGGTACACATAATCATCTAATAATACAATAAAAATCCTACCTCAAACTGGAATCTGAATATTTGATTAAATTATTTTACGATGATTTAGAATTAACCTCCACGTACATGGCAGAATAGGAGTAATAGGACCCCACGGTAATGCGAATAGTTCACGCACACACGGACGACACCAGCTCTTTGCCATCGACACGGCTAGCACGCGCGGCCGCAGAGCGCGTCAAAGCACTTTGTGTGTGTGTGTGTGTGTTGTGTGGCGCTTAAATCATCAATGCCACACGGGGCGAGTCGGGGTGATAGCCATTACACGGGTGGTTTTATTTTTAATCAATAATTATTTTTTAAAAGTGTAATTTTTGGTACATATTTTTCTATTGATTCGAGTTCTATAAGTGGATTATACCAACCTCCGTAAATATGGCGGAGATGCAAGACAACACCGAGTATAACAGACTTTATTATTGTACAATTGAAATCTCTATGATACTTAACGAAAGCGAATGAATGACTAGAGACGTCAATAAAATATACCAGAAAAATGATAAATCCAATGTTAATACATACTATGTCTGTTTATTTAATTTCCATTTATTCAATTTCTAGGAAAAGGCTTTTTGATCCGCTGCCGGAGGAGCCAGAATATGTGCCGCTTCCTGAATTGGACAACATACGACCAGGTGGATTCGACTGGCGCCGACCTTACCAACCCAACAACCAAGAAAATGAAAATAGATAAACATTTATGCTACCAAAACGGCGAGTGATAATATTTAAAGCCAAACTACATATTTAAGATATCAATATTGCGTAATGGTATTTTTGGAAGTAGGAGGTTTCATGTCTAGTACATTTAATGTAATGTGTGAATTTAGCCATAAGAAAAATATTCAATGCCAATGTTATTTTATTTTATCAATCACCAGCAATATGTGTATAACGAAGATTGTCTTGTCTAAATAGCCCCAAAGGTAAGAACATAAAATCGTATTTGTGGATATATTGGCTAGCATCATTTTTTTGGGTAAATGATCATCACAGCATTTCCCGATACTTTTTGAGATCCTTCAGGTGTTGACGTCATTTTCATGTTTTTATTTACTTATAGAAAACTAGTTTGATATAGCAGACTTAAATAAAACAAATAAATTAATATTTGGAATTGTTTATTCTAGTGTTTCACGCAAGTTATCGGATCGGAGAAACTTCACAGCATAATGCAACATCGAAAGCCGTTCGACAGTGAGCTTTCATACATTCCACAAATCACAAAAATGTGTTAATGTCAATACAAATAAATTACATTACAGAACATAGAAAAAATATTGAATACATACACATACGTTAGTATCCACGAAAAATAAATTTAACGATCACAATCATATAATTACTTAATTTATATAGAAACTACATCACAAAATGAAATTAAAAAAAATCTTATAGAACCTTTTAGCGCTAAATAGCAGCTATGAAAAGTGAAAATCAGTGATTGTTATTTAGTACTAATGTCCCAATAGCTAGCTTCATTTAGTGTTTAAATTTGGGCTAAGACATTTAGCTTTTGGGTTTTCATCGTTTTCTAACATGGCCTCTGGGGCATAGCGGACGATGACCTTGTTCTTGTTACGCTTCAACAAGAGGACACGGGTTCGATCGCCGCATGGAGGTCAATGTTTGTGTCATCCCGAAATAATATTTGTTGCAGGCCAGTGTGGTGAGAGTTGTGAGTTCGAAAAAAGTTCCTACTCAGGCACAATTGTATCTCAGTGCGAACTATAAATCAGACTGCTAGATGTATTGATTTATTTTTGTTATATTTATTGGGGGCCGACCCCACTTTAGAGTAGGACAGACAGAAGAAGAGACATTAGTTAAACTTTTATATTATTGATCTCAAAGACCATCCATTACAATTGACAAGTTTTTATGATGAATGTGTTTGCAAAACGACATTCATTAGTACTACAATAATAACAAGAACAATAAAAACTATAATCAGTCTTCAATCAAACGTTATTTTTTTAAATATCGAAAAGCTGCACACGATGTGTGTCACCTGATGGCAAATCAACATGCCCACCACTCGTGAACACCCAGTCACCAGGGTTCAGAAATCGTGGATGCAATATTATCTTTTAGACTATCCTAAAACATACGGTGCCGCGATCTCAGCGGTTTACATAGCATTCCATATTTCCACTATTTCACACGTGAAAGTGTATGTGTGCGATACCGTATGCTATCTAGGCAATGAACGGTAAATTTTAGGGCATTATTAGGGCACAAGGCCTCTATCATTTAAAATACTAAGATTAAAAATACACTCGATCATATTTTTTTTGCAAACACAGTATCGTGTGTTTCAAAAGTAATGAATATAATGACTTATTTTGAAGTGTATTATCTGCGATTTAGGTCAATACGGCAGCAACTGCAGGAAATATTGGCAAAGATTAAGTAGGTATTTATACCGATATTATTTTAATATATTTGTATCTTGAAATACATTACTTAATTTGGCTACCTTTGATACACGTTAATAACAATGATGCAAAACTTATTTTGTGCCGCAAATTTTATTGCATAATTTTAGTCTTTATCAGATGCTAGAATATAGAACCATTTGATCAGACATCAATCAAGACTAGGCGAGTAGTTTCTACGTTTGATATTTTTCGTGTTTGGGTGAGACAATAATTAAAATAATCATCTTCCATAACATAATGGATAAGAACCCAACTAATGGGAATACCACCGTTTGAATGTTTTAAACGGGCAAAGTAGTTCACAAGAAAGAATTCATACGAGATGAATTATTTTGCATCTGTAGAACATACGTATAAACTCATAAGTGAGCAATGTTTGCTCATTAGACAATTCGTCATTTAGAGAAACCCCTAACATGCTCTATAAGCATTATCAACTAAATCACAGTAAATTAAGAAAAAAGAGAATCAGATCATTTTATAATTACAGCGTGATTTAAATTGAATAAACAATTCTCTTTTGCTAATATCAGGAAGAGCACACTGCGATAATAAAATCGAGACACTATGGTTACATACATTATAGATAGAGCTTACGTCATTTTTGTCGGTACTAGTCCATCTCGAATGTATATAATCAAAGATATCGTGCAGAAATTAGTTCGTAGTGCGCGCTAATCCACCGGACGAGTAAACGTAAAGATGACGCCCCATTTCAATAATATCACAGCACTATCAATCGAACGATTGATTTGATATTTTATTTTGTACACCGTTATAATATGTTTGGTCTTTACTTACATACGTAGGCGTACCCAGGTGGACAGGGAAGGACAAATGCCTCCCCCCTGTATTCAACAGAAATACTTGTATGTATGGTTGTGTAATGTGTTGAGTTATTGAGACTACCTATATTAAATTTTCGCTCCCACCTTTCCCTTCCCCTGAGTTGAAAGCTGAATATGAACGTTATTATAAAATGCTAATAAATATGTGATGTATATTGACCATATTCAACCTGTGCAATTTAAACGCTCACGGAGATGGGACATCCTCTTTATGTAAATTGACAAACAAAATGTTTGATATTAATAATTAACCAAGCAAAAATGTCCGTATTTTGTAAGTTTTTGGTGTCGGCGTTGTCACTAACTAATTTCGTCAATATAATGAACAAAAACGAGCCTAAAATATATCTACACAAATCACAATTAGGACATCTTCATAGCGCTACGATCGCGAGTAGCACCGTTATGTCGTCCGGCTTTCCACCTGCAAACAAACAGTTATTTTAACAAAAACAACAAATAACAAGTAATAATACAATGATGACCTGAAAGTCGCGTCATTGGCGGAGTGGCATCGCAACCAGTATTTGTAACTGCCGATGTTTATTATTGAAAATAATACGATTTCATAAAGACTCATAAAAGTTTTAGAAAATGGAACAATTAAAATCTTTACCTACCATCACAACAATGCAATTTCCCACTATTTATAAAATATACTGCTCTCTGTGACTTGGTCTTGAATAGACAATACCGATAATTTATGTTAAATATTACCATAATAGTTTTTTACTTAACATAATTTCCTTATTCATTGCTGCGTTTAAGACTCAAGTTCGCAGTCAAATATATTTTTAACCCGATTTCAATATCTTGATACATGTATCGTTTGATTGGTGACACCTTTATGAATAGCTTGGTGTTACTCGCGGGTTTGCCCCCGGTAATAGCCTTTTTCGCCAAAAAATTCCTTAAATCACTGTATTGTCCTTAAAAATCACATTCTAAAAATTTGAAATTTCCCACGGCGGAAAATTATCGTGATAAAAAGTAGCATAATATATTATGTACATAGTCTATCTAGGTTCCAAATACATTCAGCTTCTTCTGAGTTTATTTTAAACATCAAACATTATCACAAATATTCGCATAAATAACATGAGTAAGAAAAATTAGTAAGATAAGAAAAAAATATTTTGATATAGGTACGCACCGATCGCGTCAATGCCGTTCTGACGTGCACTCTTAGCGAAGGGTGACATGTAACAGCCGTCGAAGGAGAGGTTTCTGGCCATCCACGCGATGGAGTTGGCGACGGCCTGCAGCCGCTGCGAGTCGCCGGCGAGCCCCTGCGCGCGCCGCATCTCCGCCACCAGCACCGGCTCGGGCACGTTGTCGAACACGCCGTCGGTCGCCACCAGTATTACGTCGCCGCACTCCACCGCGAACTCGGATGTCTCCGCGGATTCAGGCCTAAAAACAAATATTGTACCAACTGAACGAATTGACCATAAGGCTACTTTGAGAAAATGACGTGTGGATCTGCTGTACATAGGCTTCTATTAAAGATTTCCATTTGGACCTGTCAAAAGCTGCCTGTATACAGGGTGTTCCTGCTACCTTTACCAATGCGTGGACTGTGGATGGTCTGAGAAAATTATAAGTAGCCTAAGATTAGGATACTAGAATTTAAATTTAATATAACCACATATATATTTTTTTTCGATATCTAAATAAATATTAATACAATTATTATAACTAAAAAAAACTTTGTCATTTAACTTGACAGTCTATTTCGAGCAGTAACTACATTTTTATACTGTCCAAAAAAGAAAACAGATATAAAGTTATTATTTAAGGTTATAGCTTAAGGTCCATTTTTCATACATTGTGTTTCACCTTTAATCTGGGTAACTAAACAAGTATTGGCAAGTAAAGAATTTAAATTCACGTCTAGTTAGTGATTAGTTCTCGCAGTTGAAAGAAAAACGTAAAAATAATTAATAATCATGGATATTTCTGCCTTTAAAATTTAATATTAAGCTGCGAAATATCATAACTAGACGTGAATTTAAATTCTTTACTTGTCAATACTTGTTTAGTTACCCAGATTAAAGGTGAAACAAAATGTATGAAAAATGGACCTTAAGCTATAACCTTAAGTTTTATTATCAGTAAGTAAAATTAGAGCTAATCACAAAAAACCGTTATGTGTCAATTGCCATTGTTTTAACCCACAATTCTTTTGACATTTGGGGGTTCATAGCTAGGTAAGAGGTAAGACCCTTGCCTAGTTTATCCCCTGTCTTCTTTAAAAATATATTTGCTAAAATATTTAAAAACGCAGTGTTTTTCAAATGTAAAATAATTGATTACGAAGTTTTATGACATTCCAAGATTTCACTTTTGTTTTAATAATTGAACTATTAATACACATTTAAAATGTAACACCATAAATTAAATCAGAGCACGTGAGTTTAAAGACTTGGCAATCGTCCATTGAGCTAAAAATTCTAATATTAGTGCATACAGAAATACTACAGCTGTGTTGTGGAATGAGCACATGATCACGGGACTTTAGTACGAGAATCAGGTCTTATGACTATGGAACAATGACTATTTATTAGCATGGGTAATGTTCTCTGGCGACGAAGTCCATGTTCATTAATATCATTTATTTCTCTAAATTAAAATCTTATAATAATAGGGCTATTCCCTATACTATAAATTGAAATGTAATAATTGTCCACTGCCGCTACATTCGGTCATAATCACAAAATAAATCATAATATAAAGATATCACATATATAGTACTGTTATTTGAGAAATGAATTTGAAAACGAAGTTCAAAACTACAATAATAAGTTACTTATAATATTTTTTATGAGGTCGTTAAAGTGCGACGTTTGTTTCATACTCATTTAAATTTCTATACACTCTAAAAATACACTGTAGCTAGCGTTTAAAGAATACAGTAATACGTTCGCGTGCATGCTTACATAAGTAGCGTGTTAGACCTATTACAGTGTGTTAGATAGTGAAGACTTTTTACAACTAAAAGCTAAGAAAAGGGTATTTTCTTATAAACCATAATGCAAATAATTATTATATGTTTAAGAATACTAATTTTGTGTGAAAATATATTTTATGATTACTTAGCAATTTTACTGGTGATATTTATAAATAAAGTCTATACTATGTACTATGCATAATCTCAATTAACAAAATTATAAAGAAGCTTAGACAATAAAGATAATATGAAATCATACGCGTAAGTGCAAATTCTCAGGGTCATTTATTAGTATACGCCAACACTGGTATATTTACAGTAAACAAGCTATATTTGAAGCCATTATTAAGATTTTTTTTATATTTTACCTGGCCCTGCTCCAATATTCAAAAAGAAAACATGTCACATGGTAGGTTTTTATATCGACAATAATGAGGATTCTATTAAAAGGATTTCTTCAAACAGTTAATTGAAAATTTCTTCTATGAACCGGAATATGGTGCTCAAATCTGACTTTAAATAGTAAGTATGTGTAGACTATATTAATGACCAGATAGGCTTACTCAAGTTTCAAGATATCCCGTGCTTATAGAAAAGATCTGACTAGAACCATCAGATGAGTTTAATGGTCTAACTCTAGCTCTTAAAATAGTGTATCTGCAGGTATATGATGGCTGTTACCAAAATAAGATTTTACAATAACCAGAACGACAATAATTGGCTACTCGACGATTATTCGTAATCTGGTCTATGTCAGGGGTCTACTATATTTTTTTAAATTATCTGATCGAATTGACAGCTCTAAGACTGTCAAGAAGGTCAAGTACATGCTAAATTAAATATTCCGTAAACCAACAGCGAAGTGACAGCGTGTAAAGTTAATTTTGTGGGTTTCCTCAGTTGGAATGTTGTAATCATGATTTTCTCCTAAAGTCTGAATCATGCGTCTACCTGTAGTATTAGGTTTAAAAATAATTTTATTAATTATTCAATGACGTAATATTTTAGGTACTTTCGAAAAGGCGACAATAGATATAGTTGTCACAAAAACATGTTATGTAAAAAAATATGCTAAGAGCGGAATATTTAAAAAATATAAGAATTTGCTTAACTATAGAATATGGAATCCACAAAACGATGGTGTCCATCGCTGACTTAGTATTCTGAATAAAACATAATAAGTATATTTTACTTATGTCAAAGATATTTTTTTATAAAAGACATTATAAAGTATATTTTAATATTGAATACCTATATCCTATCTCTAAGTTGTTTAAAATATATCAAAAAACCATGTATTTTACTGCGTATTTTACTTTAGACAACACATAATTTATCAAACGACATGCAGAGCTAATAGAAAAGAACATCCTTGAATGCAGTGTTTATGCCACTATCTATATTGAAATAACCTTTCGCTACTTTTCTAATAGCATCACAAACAAATAGTGTTCCCTATCGCTTTATGTTCTGACGTGTAATGAATGGTTCGTTAATTAAAGATGTTTCGGAATTTCAGTAAACAAATGAGTATATTCAATAATATAACCGATTTCTTTAGTTTTATAACTTCGTACATTTGAAATTGTATTAATCAATTTATTTAAAATTATGATGTTTATACACAATCCGTCATCAAAATGCACCTCAATTGAATATTTTATAACCTGGCTGACTTAGGCGGCATATTAAACGCCCCATGGTAACATATAGTTTCGTATATAATAACTCGTTTTAAAAAAAAAATCTCAATGGCATTACAAAAATAGATTATGCAGTTCAATTAATGTTTTTAAGGAAATAATTCAAATTAAGTGATGATGCCATATTTTAATCAAAATTACTTTAATCATCAAAGGAATGCTATTATCTGTTTGTTTTTTAGCATTTCACTGATAATGCCAAACCATAAGCACGCGATCAATTTACACGGGACGAAACAGTTTTATAACATTAATTGTAAAACAGTTGGCTAAACTGCAATGTTACGAACAAGTATTTGGCAAACGCAGGTATATGGTGGGGACAGGAAAATGATAATTTTATCAGATACTGGAATATTTAACATACATAATATGTACTGTACAGGTAAGACACGTTCAAGCAGTTTGATTATGATTGCCAAGCAAATATCAAAGTCAACGTCTAATTTACATGGATTATGGTCAACAAACAAATACATAACTTTACTGTTGATGATCGATATTTATTATTTAGAAACCTATTGGCCAATAGTATTATGGTAGTGTGCAACTAATCTATCGAGATGCATCAATGCGCACGCTGTTTTCGTTATAAATAGATGATGATAAACGCAAATTGGAAATTAGATTACTTCTTTTTACTAGCTCGAACCTGTTTCGATTAGCCTAACAAATGACTGCGCTGAAGTTATTTCCTTATCATGTTATAGAGTTACCGATGTATTACCATATGAAGCACGAATTATTCTCTCCAGCTCAGATATGGCTTTTAATCCAAAATTCACAGAAAATGTAATTGTTTTCGAATCGATCCCAGACCCTCTTAGTTCATAGCCCAAGCATGAATACAAACATTACTTGTTTTCTCAAGTTACACCAATTTGGTACGAGGTTGACTTCCATTGTAGATTAGTCCGGGTGATAAATAAAACAAGGACATCATTTGAGCTGCGGACGTACGAAAAACACGCAATGAATACGTATTTTATATAATTAAAAGTCGTAATAGAAAGAATAAAGAAAATTTGTACTTTAAAATATACTTATCTACACGCTAGTTTTGTACTGCTGCTAAAACAAAAATATATTATCATTTAAAAGTCTTATTCAATTCTTTGAAGCCTGACAATATTTCAGTTTTATCACAAATTGGCTTTTGCCGGAGGCTCCGCCCGCGTGAATAAGTTTTTCTGGGATAAATAATTTCCCGGCATAAAAAAGTATCCTATAGCACGCAGGAGCACCTAATGTGGCATCCTATAAATTAAAAAAAATCAAAATCGGTTTAGTAGTTCATCAGTTTAGCGCGTTTTACATCAAACAAATTCTTCAGCTTTATATATTAGTATAGATACAATGAATTCAGTTGAAGGTATTTATAGTTCGGGTCAGCCCTATTAGCCCTGTTAGCCCTTTTCCGTCTACGGGGCCTATCCATATTTTTACAATTACGGACGTTATAATCGAAGGACAGCTTTGATAGTCGTAAAGGTAAGAGTCCAAAATATCCTATTTATCTGACTATACGTATATTATATCTTTCTTCTTGGGGATGGATGACGTATCTAATGTCACATCAATGTTTATATTTTACTAGCTTTTGCCCGCGGCTCCGCCCGCGTTATAAAAGTTTTTCGGGCTAAAGTTTTCCGTTATAAAAGTCACTATATTTTCCGGGAGCCTATGTTCTTCCCAGGGTCTCAAACTGTCTCCATACCAAATTTTATCCTAATACGTTGGGTAGTTTTTGAGTTTAACACGTTCAGGCAGACAGATGCAGCGGGGACTTTGTTTTATGATATATTTTTAGAACTTTTAAGAGGAACAATCCCGTCATACATTATTGTTGCATAACTTTAACCGTTTACGCAGCGCACGCAACAGAAGCTCTCAAAACTAATAAATTGTCCCCGTTTTTGCATCATGTTTCATTACTGCTCCGCTCCTATTGATCATAGCGTGACGATATATAACCTATAGCACTCCAGGAACAATGGGCTATCCAACACAAAAATATTTTTTTCAGTTCGAACCGGTAGTTCCTGAGATTAGCGATTACTGCTCCGCTCCTATTGGGCATAGCGTGATGATATATATAGCCTATAGCATTCCAGGAACAAAGGGCTATCCAACACAAAAAGAATTATTCAGTTTGGACCGGTAGTTCCTGAGATTAGCCATTACTGCTCCGCTCCTATTGGGTATAGCGTGATGATATATAACCTATAGCACTCCACGAACAAATGGCTATCCAACGCAAAAAGAATTTTTCAGTTCGGACCGATAGTTCCTGAGATTAGGCATTACTGCTCCGCTCCTATTGGGTATAGCGTGATGATATATAGCCTATAGCACTCTACGAACATAGGGCTATCCAACGCAAAAAGAATTTTTCAGTTTGGACCGGTAGTTCCTGAGATTAGCCATTACTGCTCCGCTCCTATTGGGTATAGCGTGATGATATATAGCCTATAGCACTCCACGAACAAAGGGCTATCCAACGCAAAAGATTTTTTCAGTTCGGACCGATAGTTCCTGAGATTAGGCATTACTGCTCCGCTCCTATTGGGTATAGCGTGATGATATATAGCCTATAGCACTCTACGAACATAGGGCTATCCAACGCAAAAAGAATTTTTCAGTTTGGACCGGTAGTTCCTGAGATTAGCCATTACTGCTCCGCTCCTATTGGGTATAGCGTGATGATATATAGCCTATAGCACTCCACGAACAAAGGGCTATCCAACGCAAAAGATTTTTCAGTTCGGACCGATAGTTCCTGAGATTAGGCATTACTGCTCCGCTCCTATTGGGTATAGCGTGATGATATATAGCCTATAGCACTCCACGAACATAGGGCTATCCAACGCAAAAAGAATTTTTCAGTTTGGACCAGTAGTTCCTGAGATTAGCGCGTTCAAACAAACAAACAAACAAACAAACTCTTCAGCTTTA
>NC_051128.1:7797147-7820510 GCF_014839805.1 Manduca sexta
CAGACAGAATAGTTTTTTATCATGCTCCAAACCAGATCAGTGAGGGTATCTGGAACAGAAGATATGTATGTTATATTATATTATTATATTACATTTCTAAACAACAACGTTTGCTCTGTCTTATTTTTCTTTTACTCTGTTTTCCTAAATTGCATTTATACATCAACACAGTTGACTGGATTTTGGAACCTCGTGGCTACCACAAATCACATAATATTACCACAACTTCTGACGTATATTGTAGCTTAATCTCTTTATGTCAGACTGTAAGCTCATGTAAGATTAATGAATTCACAGATATTATATATAGTTTATAATTAAATATAAACACTAAACCAGAAACAGAAATAGAAAAACAGAAAAGAAATTAAGTAAAACAGAATTAATGAAGCAAATCAGTAAAATAAAGCAGTCAAATCAGACAGAGTATGTTCTGACGTAGTGTTACCAGGTGTTCCGATGTGCGCGGAATATCCCGGTTATCAGAGTTCTGGAGACGCGTCCCGATTTGCGACTGATTGGGACATTAAATGTCCCGAAAATCAATAAATTTATCAAAAGACATTATTATCAAAAAAAATAAACAACACATCACATCACTAGCCCTGTAGGTATAGTTTTATTTTGTTCTGTTGTTTAGAGACGCGACTGTACCGTGATCTATGATTCGATGTTAAAACAGAAATTGCAATGAAAACCAACATTAGCATGACTTGCAGTATTTTTGTGTTTCGACCTTCTACCTGGATCCCGATTTGTTTTACCTGTTGCCCGATTTCAAACAAATAGGACCTAGTAACACTAATCAGAATGCTCATGGCTACAGACAGAATAATATGATCAGAAGGCTCATGACCACAGACAGAATATGATCAGAATGCTCATGACTACAGACAGAATATGATCAGAATGCTCATGGTTACAGACAGAATATGACCAGAATGGTCATGGCTACAGATAGAATATTATCAAAAGGCTCACGGCCACAGACAGATCAGATTAAATAAAATAAACAGTTACGCACGTTCGCATTGTCAGCCTGAAGTGTTGCGCCACCGATTTGACTTCACATGACTCCAGTCATTCCTGTCTCCAATGATTTAGTTTCTAAGAAAACACCCTCTCCAGTGAGCCAAGCAGCAGGCATAACGAAGTTTTTGTTATGAATGTCGTGAATCGTACTAATGTGCAGACATCAATTCCATATGCATTCCCAACATATTTACTTCAACAGACGTAGACGTTACCATGGTAACTAAAATCTGAGAATCTGATAATTTTAATTTTGTCATTCAATGATTCATCACAGATTTATTCCGATAGTTCTCTTCACATTCGAATTCAATGTAACTTCAAATTATCATTTGTATAATCCCACTTCTGAATGTAAAACGCTCTTTTTTACAGTAAACATTATATTAGCAAAAATAATTACAGAATACAATTTTAAACATTTTTGACAACGTCCAGCCAGAGAGAATAATAATAGAATAGTCGCCGCGTGACATATCTTCTCTTCTGCCAGCCTGCCCGCGCAGCCGAATACTTCCGGAAACGCCCGATGTCATCGGCTAGGATAGCGGCGCGTAACAATAAGTCGTGTAGTTTACTAGAGCGTGGGCAGGATTCGTATCCGTTTTCCGGATGCCGCAACAAATGAATGGCGAATGTATTCGTATTTCTTACATTGTAGATCAAAGCGGGTAATAGCAGTAAGCGCGGAGCATGCAGTTTTAAGATATTACACGTTTCAAGGTCTATTTAATAATTCCCGTCTGGAATGGTCTCTACATTTTTACTCTAAGTGCCAACTCACTCCGTTCGCGTTGACTTTACACTTCATAAATGGGTATTGTGTACGTTTATTGATCAGACAATACTTCGATATAGCACTACAATATTGATAAGCGTGACGACCAGATAAAACAAATCAGTATCACATGTTTTACCTTGCACACCTTGTTGATAAATAGTGTTCAGTGCTGTATCCGTTATTTAATTCGTAGTTAATACGTTGGTGTGTATGTCCGATAACGATGATTGTTTGGATTTGCAGCAAGAAGATGAGAAAAAGAATAAGAAAAAACAATCGCCTGTGGACGAGAGGCCCACGGTGCCTGCGCCCAGTGAAGCAATGCTTAACAGTAAGTGCGTCTCCATCAGTTCCCTGTATTCTATAAATGTATAATTTTACCTGTTTACCACATTATTTAGTGTCTATAAAACGGTTTTTTTATTAGTTTACTTTTTAATAGTAATGGCCTGTTTGTGATTTATTGTAATGTTGCGTAATGCGTACACATTACCTATGCTGTAGATACCTATATTATTTATTTAATATTAGTATTGAAATTTTAAAAGTATATATTTTTCTTAAATTTATACAATTATCGGTAAGGTGTTTATATAAATTCGTAAAATGTTGCTGACAATATTTAGCAAATATTAGCAGCGTTTTATTTGCTTTTAATTAACTTTATTATGGTCCAAATAAACAAGGGACGTTGTTCTCACTAACGCCTATTTCGATCAAAAATAATTATATCTTTACAAATACTTACGATTTCCTCATACATATAAATTATAATTATATCTATTCACCAATATTTTCAAAGAATAAATTATTTTCGTAGTTATAGATTTTCAGGAAATATAAGTAACATTTTTGTAGCCTGAAAATCTGTTTCATAGAACACACACATACATAATATAATGTTGTATAAATCTATTTTTACAACTACCAGACTAATTCTACTAAGAATACTGGCATATAATTGGGCCATTATCAATATACTGTCTAACATAATTTGATTTTAAAATATCTACACTACACGTTAACGAGTTGTTTTCATGAATAAAAATACCTCCAATTGATGCTGTGCTTCGTAGTTTATAATAATTCGAGATTTTATTGGAATTTTAAATTTTCATTTAACGAACGAGGTCAAAGAGTTTTTATTTACGCAATTTAAACATTAATGTGACGATAAAAATTATAGAAAGTGATGTAATTTGCTATTTATTATTGACACGGGCATCCCGTGTCTATAACTCGCGTTATCATGCAAGGAAAGGATTTTATCTACGTTTGCAAAACTGACAAAATGTATCAGGTGTTCCGCATTATACTTATATGTAGATAATGTATGATACCTCAAAACAAAGTTATAATTTAAGATAAGAGAGGAGTGATGAACACGTAACGTCTTTAATCTTTTGTCAATATTGCCGGCGCGGGTATATGATGCTGGGATCTTGAGAGCCTTCCATTTTCCTAAAACAGGTTAAACATAGATAACGAGCATAGAGAAAACGCTGTAAAGAAATTAGTTCATAGGAAATAATGTGTTTTGCACTCATGGTGGGTGAAAGGTGTCGCTAGTTTTTAATCATGAGTTGTAAAAAGGACAATAATTTTTGTAAGTACCGATCCGAGTATTTTTCAAGCTAGCTTATTAAACTTGGTAAATAAAATTATATTTATTATTGTATTTATTTTTGGTCATTTATTTTTATGTTAATAAATGACCACAAATTCATATTAAACATGTCGTGTAATATACTAAATATTGAAATATAAGTGTTATATGTGAAGTAAATAACGATCTATGTTGTTATAAATATTAGTCGTCATTATAGCTTTCATAAAGTAACAAATGTGACTATATTTAATAAAAAACATATCAAATACTTGTAGGCGATATAATTATGTATGTATTACCGGAAAAGATAATCGATCACGATATTCTGAAATAACAGATACGAGCCACTGAAATACATATGCTGTCTCACTTAAACAGCTCCACTGAGTGAATGCAATGCTAATAAGATAAAATTCGATCTGTTACAAGTACGTTGAAACTTTGGCTCGTGGTGTGACAGGAATTCACAGATAGCAATATTAGCTTGAAAGAAAGTAATATGAATGTGATAGTTCGTAGAAATATTCGTATGTCAGTGGAGAGGTTAATGCATTTAAATCAAATGAAGTCGGAAGAAATTGAACACACATATAACAAGCTTTGAATTAACGTACCAGTAAAAGGCAAACTGGAACTTTCATTTTGCGAAATGATTTTTAACCGGTCAGAGCTGGAAGTAAAAACTAGTGCGTGTATAGTCATATATGTGTTAGTACACGTTTTTTCATTAAACAGTGTTGGCATTAAAAATAGAACTGTTTTTGGCTTGGCAGATACTATTTACTGCTACGGAAATAATTCAATTAAAATTTGATGATGACTAGAAAGATTAATAAGGATGTATTACCGGGTTATGTTTAAAGGGTATCCAAATTTACAGAAAAAAATCTGTTTGAGGAGTAGCCAAAAACAAAAAAGTATATTTAGACACAATGCGTGTTTCATTTCGTAACCCAATTTGGTTACGAAGCAAAACGGTTAGGTGATTGTTACGCGTGATATAAAAAAAATCTTTTTTAGCATACATTTGGGCGTAATATTGCACATTTTAAAAAATTTGTAAATAAAAAAATCTTTATGTTGATATCTTTGGACGCTTAATGAAAATAACCCTCATAAGTCATAAAATATCATAATAAAACTGATTTTTCAATCATTAGATTAAAGTTATTCGTAGAACCCAATTTGACACAAGCTAATAAAAAAATACGTAGGAAGAAATAAAAATGTGTTAATCGTTTAATTTTGAAATCCAGTTACAATAATTTTATCTGATTTTAATTTTTACCTGTTGAACGAAAAGTCACCCTTTACTAGAATAATTTCTCTAAAATACCTATTATAAGAGTAAATATCATACACTTCTATTCTTTTTCAGTGGCATTTTTGCCGCCCGGGGCGCTCCAAAAAAAGGGTTTTCAACAAAACAACAACAACGCCACGCGACCTCCCTCCCTCTAGCTACTATTCTGATACCTACATGCGAGAAACTATAATAGGACTCACATTCACTTTACAGAATATTTTATTTTTGACATTTTCCCGTCCCCCTAAAAGTGCTCACAGGGTGGGTTGCCTCTGCCGCCCCAACTTCGCCACACCACTATTCTTTTTATTAATATACTGTTGTGTTACAGATCTCCGAACAGCGTTTGGGCTGTTGGACCGCGACAGCGACGGTCACGTGACGCCTGCGGAGCTGCAGTTCATGCTGCGCAACTTGGGCATCGAGGTCAGCGATGATCTCATCTCTGATCTTATCAAAGACGCCAGTAAGACTGGTGAGTGCCATAATCATTGTCTTTCTATTGTTCTTTGTAGCTCGTTGCTTGTCGAATTGCCGTCTCACCGGACTGTAGGAGTAAAGGAACAGAAAGTGCTACTGTGTATTACGCACATACTTGTGCACTATAATAGCTCTTGCGTACCTGGCTGATCTCTGTTAAGATTGCCACCGTGGCCGAAATTTTAGCTAGGACTGAGTCATTCAATATGTATCTATCAGTCCATTAACAAATAACGCTTCGCATTTTTTTTTATTAGCTGGCACGACATAATGGCCCTACTGCACCTGATGGAAAAGTAATAATATTTATAACTATGTATGTTTTACGTATAATATCTTCGGGAACTGTTGTGAAAAAAAAACTGTATATAAATACATATAAAGATAAGCATACTGCATATTGGGTGATAGGTACGTGTTGCGCTTAACATGTTGTCTAGTGAATGTGCCTTACTTCCTAAGAACTATTTTCATATCGCAATCGCGTTTTTCCTCTTCTATTATCACAATATGTAGAAACTATGCAATACAATTTGACATGTTGTATAACATCATCAAATATCTCAAGCAGTTTTGTCTGGCTTGAGAATTGAACTCACGACTTTCATTCAAAGGTCCTACACGAAATTATTGGATCAAACAAAATGTACATAACAATATACTTATCTAAACGTAACATTAAACACGATTGTTGCCTGTCTCACTGTGTTTATTAATGATAAAGAACATCTACTCGTTTGATAACAGAACTATCTTTCGACGAATTAATTGCAAGCTATAAACCTAATTAGCACAAGTATATTTAAATTATGACGCATCAGGTTCCTTCATTTGAGAACGAGGTGTGGCACACCGATAGACATTCTCATTTATAATAATTGGCGTTATCTGTTACCCTGAAAAAAAAGGAACTTTAATACCTATAAAAATCACAGGAGTAGATTTGTGGGCACCAGAATGGTAATCAAATTTTGTGTTATTCCGAAACATGCGTGATCCGTAAATTATATTATTATAATTATGTAGCATTTAAAAAGCAAAATGAAATGAAAAAAATAATGCGTTTCAGAAAAATAGTGAATTGGATTCTGCAGTGTATAAACAATCCATGAAAATTCGTGCATTATTTGCAAAGTCTATTTTGGTCATAACTATAGCAAATTTAAGAAGGTCTTAGGCAAAAATAACACTATTAGAAATTTCAGTCTGAAGTATATACCTATTAATTTTCAACATGAATTCCTTCTCCTTCATGACGCGGCGTGTAAATACGGATTATTTCGAAAACGGATTGAGTAAGATAATCCGAAGGTTTGAGTTGAAACGTATCGCTAAGTTTAAATACACGCGACAAGTTTCACATGTCGTCACTATGCGTGAAGCCCAAAGAATATTTAGTAGGTTCAAGGGCAAGTCCTCTACTTGTCGACAGTTTAAGGTTCTTAAGGTCAGAAATAAAAAAATATATATCGTAAGTTAATTACAAAGCCATTTATCATTTTAACGGCTAAGAAAATTCTTAAACAAATTTTAATACAAATTCATTTTATGAACAGTTCATTTAATTTAATTGTCCCATTTTATAAGAGACATTAGGGTTCGGATGTTATAGCTTTACTTGCGTAAAATTTATTCTGTAAGAAAGAGGAATTGTTGCAGAAATTAACCCAATTCCTTAACGACTTTCTATATAATAATATTATCATGCTTTAATATTAAATATCCTAAAACTGTAAAATTCAGTTGATGTAGAGTCATAAATATTTATGGCTAACTATATGCTAGCATTACGAAAAGCTTCATCAATAAAGAGAGGCTCGTTAGGGATTATAATGACTCAATAAAGAACGGCTAAAGCTTGAAAGGATGCGTGGAGGGTATAAAATATTACCAAAGGGCGTCGGTCTAGGCACGTTAAAGGTTAATGATTATACTACTGCCCTTCATTTGTTTAAAAGAAGCAAACAAAAACGTATTTCTAATGAAAATATATAAAATATATAATTGTCCTTGTATGTAGGTAGATAGTGTACTTTCACAACATTCCCTCACTTTGCTTATTATATACCTAATTAGTTTGAATTCGAGCCAAAGTGACCACGTGTTTTTTGTTATAAATTTACCTGTTATAGGTATTTCTGACTGTTTATTGCTACTTATGAAGGTAACTAGGGAGATGGGCGGGTCGTTAGCGAGTTAAAACTGTACTTTGTTTATGCTATAATATTTTGCCTTGGCACTGAAAGGAGCGGTACTTTGATGAATAATTTCTGTGTTTAAACTGCAAACCATTAACAGAGCCATTAACAGTACATTTACGCAAATGTATGGAATTTGTCTTATTCCCTGTGGTACGTTATTCCCGTGATAATAAAAACATTTGTAAAGATATAGAGTAGGTATTCTTTACAAATATAAAGTGATATCTTACGCGCTTATTTTTAAACCCATAAATGGGACTTCTTTACAATAAATTAAACAATAAATTGCTAAAATGGAAAACAGGCATTTGTATAATTAAGTAATAAAATAACCAGATTCATTAATATTAGGCTGTTTATCAATCATACAGAGCGAAAACCGACGTTATGAATTACTACACACCACTTAGTAGACGGTGCTACGTGTAAATATACAAATAAATGAATGCTCATTAAATCGTCGAAGGAAATTTTGTTCACTATGAAATCAGGGGGTTATTGTAAAATGGCGTGCGCGTGGCGGGCACCTTCCGGCATCCGATGGCCTCGTGTCGTGCCGAGGTTGTGTTGCCTATATTTTCACAAATGACCTATACGCGACGTCTCATGACGCGTAATTGACAAAGTTCCAATCGATTCAAGTCGGAGCTTTAACTTGGGATTTACATGATGGTGTTCAAGTCAGGGCATTCGTTTGCGTAAAATGAATATAATAATGAAAATTACAATTTCTTTTTAAAAAGTCCTTTTTATTATGAAATTATAGTTTGCGTAAAAATTAGTTGAAGATACATAAAATCGTAACATAAAACATTTCTCTTCATAATGCAGTACAAAATATGTGGGCGGTCAAACTCCATAGTGTCACATCGATATTTGGCGGCGAACCAATAAATGTTACTAACAGCTATGGTATGGAATGTTAAAATAACAAGATAGAACAGCAAAACCAGACATGTCTGTCTGACGACGCTGTCCTACGATTCTTGTTTAACTTTATGACTACTACTGCGTGCCCTTGGCGTTATAGAATAGTTATGGTAACGTTAACATTGTTGCAAAATTCAAAATATAGAATTATGGTCGGAAGTAAAATAATTATAATATTTGAAACATAACTAATGTTCACAAGCGTAAGCAACATTCCATTTAATTGTCTTTTCTATCCCTTTAAAAAAACATTGTGTTGAATTATTATAAGGATTTGTCTAGCTACAACCTACTTGCTCACATGAAGTACTTAGTTTTTCAATGAAATCACAGATACTTAGTATCATAAAGCTCTAGCCAGAATGACTCTACCAATACACGTGTTTCTGTAATGTACCTACTTCAGCGCACCACTCAATGCTCAAGTGGAAAACATGCCTACAGAAAGCTATTTATATAAAAATTATATAGAAGTTACGGTCACTGGTATAGTATATTTGACTAACTTTTGCACGCGGTTCCGTCCGGGTAAAAAAGATTTTTCGGGATAAAAGTGCCGCTTTGTATTTGCCTGGGTTAAAAGTAACCATTGGCACTCAGGAGTAATGTATTCTCTTAATGCTGAAAGATACAAACAAAGTCACAAACCTTTCCTCCTCATATAAGTATAGATTGGCCGTTCAACTGTGAATATCTTAAATTACGCTTCTTAAATACATGAAACACGCGTTATCACCATACGCTTCACATCAATGTTTTGCCTCAAGAAGGATTATCATCAGCAAGGTTATTGGGCACGTTATTAAACTGTATTCTGTGTACACTAATGTTAATCTGAGAGATTATGTGTATACGAAGACATGTTGGCTTTTTCCTCATTAACTTCCATGTTGAGCGATATATGACTTTATAATCTTGACATTCTTAGAGTGTATTTACCCCTGTACTGCAATGTGACCTTTAATGACAAAGCGTTAATAGCTACGTTTACAATTACCAAGCCGTGTTGCCGCCAGTAATCGCTGACGTTATAGGTTTAACGACTTTTGCTGCCATTGCGCTAATTAAGATTTAATGACTGGGACTGTGTTCATCCTCCTAATTTATTTCGTTTTACTTATGAGGGATGAATTAAAATATTGCACATTCACTGCGCTCCGCCACCGCTACGTATCATGTAATTACTTAAATACCGCTTACATTAATTTTAACTATCAGCGATAAGTTGTCTAAAGCGATTACATTAAAAAAATCTGTATATAGGTATTTTACGTATTAAATATGGGGTTCATTCAAAAGTAACATTAATCTATTTTAATTCGTTGATAAAGTTTACAGACAGACTGATACCAAATGTCATTTAATTTTGTTTGGTCACGAAATGTTTGTAGAAAGCAATAACCTCGGTTAATCAAACCGATTGCGCAGTAAATTTTAGTACCTAACTAAATTAAATGGTAAATAAAAATAATCCTTAAAAGTCTATGCAGTAAAGGACCTGTACTTAGATACTCGTATGAACGCGTGTACTTATACTTAGCTATTTTATAGTAAGGGACGAATAAATGCGTAAATGTTTTTGAATTAAATTTTAATCATCGTTAAAACTCTGTAAGACTGTTATTACGATTAGTAATTCCCGATCGTACTTTGCCGAATCTCTGCTAAACTTTATAAAATCCCATGAGCCTGAGAGCTGACATATGAGCAGTTTTTCACGCGATTCACTACAGAAAAGCTGCATTAGTCCTGAGTGCTATAAGCTACTTTATATCCCGGGAAAATAGAATATTTGTAGACAATATACAAATCGTATAATTGATTTTTGGTTGCTTGGGAAATCTGCAGAGAAAATATAACAAAAGGCTAAAAACAATAAAACTTACCCATAATAATTCTCAGTCGATTTGATTCGGTATGCTGTCGGAATAAAAAAAACAATGCAGGGTTCTTTAATTTTTTTTTATTTAAAGTAGTTCTTCAAGTATTATCTTACGACGCGATACACTATAAAAATATTAGCTTTTTTCAGTACAGCAGTGCCTTTGGAGCCATTGTAGATCCTATTTCGTTTGCGGTGGCAGACGCATAAACCCGGTCACTTTGAAATTATTTGACAAAGTTCTATTAGAAATTTTGAAAACAGGACTATGTTACTAACAGGGCTATTTTCGGTCACAATACCTTATTATTATTTTATGCTTCAATTGAGAAACGAAACACTTCAAGATATAGGTCGAAATATAAATAAAATTAAGAAAATATTGATTGAAACTTTTGCCAATAAAAATGCATGTATTATTTATTTATTAATACTGCATAAACCTCGTAGAATTATAAAATTGAATAAGTAAGGTCTTCGCTTCGAATATTTATGCTGTATACATAATCAATATTAAAAACTTGGTTTTAAATTTTTGCAGGTAATGGACTTATTGATGAGAATGACTTTATGCAGTGGGTGACAAAAATACAAGCTTTACAAGGTTTGGATGTTAGTACGAGTGGGGGCGACTCAGAAGAGGAGATAACAAGGGACCTTCTCGCCGCGTTTAAGTGAGTACCTAACTAGAAAAAGATATTCCAGGCGTATAAAGAAAATTTTTATTCAAACGTTTGTGTTTTAACGCCAAAAACGTTCTTTATTTGAGGATGACTTTTCTTTTAAATAACTCTGTTATCTATTTTCTTTAAATGGTAAAATTATCAACAATTGGCCTAGAAAGAATCTATCGTTTCACATCTATTTTTACTTTCACAAAGATTCGAATTAACGACGCAAACGTCCTCATTACGAAGATCTAAGTTATTAGCGAGACCTAAATACGACGCATTTCAGTGGAATTGGGCTATAAATATCCAAACACAAACGTGTCACATTTTTTAGTATCTGCGAAAACATTTTAATGGCTCTGTGAATAGTAACGAGTTACACTACAGATGCATACATCCATATAAGCTAATAGGCACTTATAACTACGTCAAGTGGTATTCAGTATATTTTTAAGCTGTTGTATGCCAAAGATTCACAGTATTATGTCGAGATTACTTGGCAAATCAGTACAAGATGTCATGAAACTGTTGTGCCAGGGAATTCGAAATAAATACATGATTTGAAATTGTTGTGGCAGGGTATTTGACCGCGACGACAACGGGTACATAACTCGGGACGAGCTACGAGCAGCGCTCGAGATGATCGGGGAACCGGTCACCGACGCGCAACTCAACCAAGTGCTGGCGCTGGGAGACATCGACCACGACGGCAGGATCGATTATGAAGGTACTATCCTTAATCCTACATCCTTAATATATGGAATATTATGTTATAATTTCAAGAAATAAAATTGGGGTTTATGTGATGTCGAAACGAAGCTTTTGCCATAAGTTCTATTACTTACTTACCACGCGCTTAAAAATTGGAGGACTGGTCGGGTTGTTGTCTTAAACGGTGGAATCGATTTTAACGGGATTACACGGAAGAACCGTAGAATTAGCCTAATATTTACGGTCCGCCATCTGAAATTTTCTGGGGGTATCCAATCATATTACGAGATTTAGAAATCAAACCGAGTATTCACTATGCACATCGCATTTTGATTCTCAACGAAATTTTGTCACGGTTATCTTCAGTCCTAGAGCACCCTACATCACTCGAAAAAATAATTATAATAAATTAAGTCAATAACAAATAATAGGCACTTTGGAAGATAACACTTATAGGGACACTATAAGTGTTATCGTTAACAACAAGACTTGTTTGATGTGTTGTGACACCTGCTGCCAGGAAACGTTTTTTCTCCATTTAGCTGTTTTTATCTGCGCTCCGTACTTGTAACGAGTTTTTGGACTCCAGCCAACAGATTAATACAGCTTTGGTAAATTTCCGAATGCGCTATACATTTATACGTCGAGTAATGGAAAAATTACCTTTTCAGAATTCGTTAAGATGCTGCTGTAATGTGCACCACGTTCAAGACCTCATTAGTTGTAATGGTAGAATGTTAAAGACAAGACACGTGATTTAAGGCTGTCAATAGTAGTTTTGGATGGCTTTGTGCATTGGAATAAGATGTAGTTATTGAAGAGATTAACTTATCCAAAATGCTTCCACGAGATTTTACAATTAGAAATATCTGGTATATTGATAAGATACATTTTGTATCTAGTCAACGTGCTTTTATCAAAGTGGTAACGTATGTGAAACACTTGTACATAATGAATACTATTTTGTAATTTATAATGTTAACAAATCATTACTTGTAAACTACTTTAAGGGCCTGTTCCATAACTTTTGAGTAAATGCTATTCATGATTTAAAGGTATAAGAAGACCAAATACAAAAGTCAGACTAATCTATGCTTCCGTATAAATGGTAATAAAATGTATACTAGCAGCATTAGATGTTTAATACGATAACTGTGAAATAAAATTTACTTTAGACGTATGAAACAGGCCCTTAGTTGTTTAATAATTATGTAATATATTAATGTAACAAAATATCGAACAATCATCTACATAATGTAACATATTAACATATACTTATTCGCATAGAAAAACATATTGGATTTAATCATTATTGTTATTATACTTACTTGTTTTTAAAAGACAGTCTGGTTTTAACAGATGCATATAACTTGATACGGCCTATATTTAATATATTTATATTAAAGTAACTGAAATATTTTGGTACTTATGTATACGATATTATTTATAAAATCTGCTGTGCAACGATACACAATTAATATTTTTATATAAAAGAAATACATCAAATTAAAAACTCAATTATATCCTTGGTTTTAGATAATATTCATTATAGCTTATTGTCTGATGTTTTAATTACCATGTTAGGGATTGATTCAAATACTTGATGATTGAAAATAAAATGTATTTTAAAGTAACATTTAAACCTATACGTCATATTCTTACTTTATTTTTTTTTATGTTCAGTCTTAAGAATACACTTCAGTTATTTATTATATTATAATTATTATATTATACCTGTTAGATATACTAATGCAAATGCAAGCGGTCTTTTATTGCATCTACTTATATTATAATAGAGTGATTGATAATAGAGTGATTTAATACTTACGTTTTTCCGTTAGAATGTTTGTTTTTGAAAACGCGTACAATTATATAATTTTCTTATATCATATACCTACTTTTTACACTGTCCATAAATGTAATAATTATTACTGTGAACTTTTCTTTTGTGTTACAAAACATGCGGGAACTTTAGCATTATGTTCCCCTCACGACAAAACGATGTAAACGGTTTGTATGTAGTTTATAAATTAAAGTTTTGTAGATAATATGTAAATTAATGGTTGTGAATGATAAGTTATATCAAAAATGTAATCTATTTGCTATATATTCAAATTAATTCTCGTTACTTGTATGTATTTATTGAAACAGATAACTAATGTAGGATTTATGTAGATTTGAAAATGTGGGTACTCAATGTATCATTCGACGTCTGTCACCAACATTTTCATTTTTGCATACTTACAGCTTTCAAGGGGCCTTTGAATCAAAAGGCATGTGATGTGGAATGACCGATCGTGATGAATAATAAATCTTGAACTTGTTGTTTTTTATATTTATATCACCAAATTAAATTCAATTAATCCACCCCTGACAAAAATTTTCCCACGAAATCAGTAGGCTTCCGTTCGTACGTTGGTTTCCAATGCGCCATGATGTGACCTTTTTGTTGCCACTGATGTGTTATTTCTTTCAATTCAATGTAGCCCTGGGCATTAAAATAAACATTATTAAATTTAACTTTAACACATACATATCAACAGGCGTTATAAAGTTGAATAGTTTGTTTGTTTGAATGCGCTAGTTTCAGGTACCTTCTACTAAACCGATTTTGAAAAGAAATCTTTAAGAGAAAGCCGAAAAAACTTTTTCACGCGGGCAGAGCTGCGAGCAAATGCTTGTTGTAAATAAAATCTAAATAAAACCAGGCTATTTGTGACAATCATTATTCTATAAAATATAATAAACACGGACGAAACAAAAACTTAAAGTTAAATCACAAAACGACAGGCCGGAGCCCGGTGGAATATGACTATAACTCTTAGTAACAATTGATTGCCTCAGTGGGATAATTAAGTATATAGCTTGCAGGTACAGTTATCCCTTTAAGGTCTCGGGTTCGAGCCCTGGGTGAGCACAGTGATATTGGATTTTTCTGCTCAATATCAGCGCGGAATCTGAAATTTGTGCCCTAATATATATTTTTCCCCTATGTATACACAAAGTTTGTGCACTAATTGCGCCTCTACATAAAACTGATCTTTTGGGCATAAAACGCATGAGTGTTTGCGTGTGGATTATGGATCAGGAATTGGTACTTATGTAGGTATGTATAACTACCTGTCTTCAGTAAAAAATATAAGTATTTTATTTCCTACTTTTTTATCATAACTAGCGAGTGAGTCAGTAGATTATCTCATTTTAAGTAATCTTCACTGCTCAAGCTCCATAAATACCGACAATAATAAAATAATCACAAATGCTTTACTGATTTAAAAATAACTAAATACGAATGAGGAAAGGGATATTTAGCCTACAAAAATTTCAATGGCCATAGGAAACGCAAGACGGGCTGTTACATATTGTTACTCCAAGTTGCGTTTTTTCAGTTTTCTGTTCTCTGATCTCAGTCGTACCTACTCATTTGAATAATATACGCAAATATGACAGGTAGAATATCTACCTTCGACAAACAGTTAACATGAAAATGGCCGAAGCAAATTAAAATTTACCTTAATCACTAATACATCAATGATCCTTATGTCGGTGATGCAAGCGTTTTTATAGAAGTACTCTCTTAGTTTTCGTCGACAATCGTTTTCGGACTTTGGTATGTCGAAATATTTAACTAAAATCACACAATATGTTAAGAATTTCATCGTACATGTGTAGGGTATCTACTATCGTCATAGGATATGAGAAATTTGGTAGCAGATATCTACTTCGGATTTAACAGCGGAGTTTCATGAATTAGCATAGACGTATCCATAGAGGAGGGTGAAGGATACTCCGTACATAAGAAAGGGCTTGGGTTCTTTAGCGAAAATATTCTAGCTGGCCTCTCCAACCGTCCGGTACCTGCCCCGCGTACTTCTACCAAAGGTCACCCTCGGCGATGAGAATAACGACCCAAAATACTCTTTATGATACTTGGGCATTATAGAAAATGCTTATTTTTTAAATATAAAAATTAGTAAAGTAGCTAAGTGATGCATGCTAGTGGCTTTTCCTTACCTACATATGGAATGTACCGATAAAAAGCCCTATATAAACCCAGCGCACGTCTGCGAGCGTCACTGAAGTTAGTCGACATAATCGGTCGGACTCTCTTACAAGCAGCTTTCATTGTCTCACGTCCTGCCATGGTGGTTATAGATTCAAGATTATTATTGGCTTAATGTATATATCTATTATCAGATAATCTCATGCAAATAGTGCCTAAAATGGTCTTAATAAATTCTTCTTTGCCTAGGACAATTTTTATTTATAAAATTTTAAGAGATGTCACTGTGTTTGTCACTTCCAGTAATATCATAGAGTAAGTTTTGAAGTAAGTAATATACAAAGAGAATTATAATAGTAATATACTACGTAGAGTAATATTGTATTTTTATTCAAGTTTGTGGCTCTTTGGTTGTCACCAAAAAGCTAACTCAAAAGTAAAAGTAACTAAAGTAACTCAAAAGTAACTTTAGTAGCAAAAATCACGTAAAGTCGATGCGTAACTCAAAATAATAACAAGCCATGCATAAGGTATTGCGTGTATTATAGACATGTCAAGACTTTTGCAATGCAACTATTAAGTACATTTGCTGGTAGTAGTTTATGTATTATATCCGCCTGAATAGCAGCTACAGTACACAAGGTGTTAAAACTCACCATAGTGGCCAGGTAGGTGTGTTGCATTCCGGGATCACACTATGTATAGGTATCCAGTTCCAACAGGCCGGCATATTGTGTCGACTATTGAGGAGTCATCTCTCGTCAGTCGACATTCTATTAGATCCCATTCTACTTATCATTTTGGCGTGCCCGTATAAAAAAAAACAAGTGGCGCGGCGCCCTTCGTCTAGTGGATGCAATTCGTTACAGTAATAGACAGTGGATAAATTCGTTAAGGTGCGTTCGGCTAATGTCGGACGGTTGTTCTATCTGTTGCGAGGAGTATCGAAAATATTTATTTTCTCATAAAATATTTAAGCGGTACCGATATTTTATACATGACACTGATCATTATTAAGGCTACTTTATGTGATAATTTAATCATCTTCCCATTCTCTCTGTGTAAGCTTAAAAATAAGTGATAATATCTGTATAAAAATTTGAAACCCTTAGTAAAGATCGGACGTTGGCGGGGTAAGTTTAGACTTCGTTTTAATAACGCTTCTAAAGCTAGTATGATAAAGTTCACAAAATCAAATAGAAGGCTTGAAAATGTTAAGAAGAGCGAAATCTACCTTTTTATTTCAATGCACACAGCGCACCTGTTCTTGGTCGTAGCATCAACTGTTGTATATAGGGCGGGGCAAAAAGAAACAGCTTGGCCGCCTATGTAGCTTGTACTAAAGAATAACCATAGATTCGTGGTATTTTTTCGTTATACGATCTTAACCTATGGGTTAAAATCCCATATATCCCATAATATCCGATCTTACCCGAACGCACTTTACAACCTAATGAATCGAGAATGTCAATCCGTAACTATCTAAAGCATTTTTTTACTCTTGGTAACATTTGCATTGAAGGCAGTGATGCTTGGGTAGAGGATTTTCAATCAATTAGAGGGATTTACACGTCATGGGGAGAAAATGGAAGCGACGTTTAGGGGCAAAAAAATTACTGATCCAGAGTGAAACAGACCGTCGGTATAAAATTTCATAAAAAACGGTTTTTAGAACTTGTTAGTCGCGTAGGTACTCTATTATTTTGGAGTGAAATTTTCGATTTGTTCCTTTTTATGAGGCAACACTCATTGAAGCCATCATATCAATGATATACTTTCATGACGTTTATTCTCTATTCGACTGTCAAAAGATTTCTTCAAAACATTTCGATTTTATAAATTCTGTAAAATGTCTGCCCGGCAGGCTATACAAGTTGGCACAAAAACTGTAAAACCAGTGCTCTCCTCTTCTCAAGGAGAGGCTAGATCAAGAGTTTTGAGTCTCTACAAAGCGTGGTATCGTCAAATTCCATACTTGGGTAAGTAACCTGTTATGTCATCAAAACACTAAAACCAAGTAAAAATTACAAGTAAGAGAATTTCTGTTTATACCTTTTAGTTAAGGATTTCGACATCCCAAAATCTGATGAACAGTGCCGAGCTAAACTGAAGGAGATCTTTTTGAAAAATAAGGATGTCACTGATATCAGAGTTATTGACATCTTGGTAATCAAGGTAATTATTACTTTTTCATTACATAAAATAAAATATAAACAGTTAAATAAATGAACATACAACACACTGAATGACCAGGCAAGCAAACCCATAATCTCATTAGTTGAGGGGTTCTTTTACCATCACAAAAGGCATGAGTGTATGTGATGCTACTGCACCGAGAATAAGTTCTCTCGTAGCCGAATTTCAGCCACCGTGGTTAATATTTCAATTTTTTTTTTCAATTTCATAGTTTAGTAAGACAGCATTCTGACATGCCTGGAAAATCAGGGATCAGGTGCAGGGCAAATAATGTTACATGCTTTCTGTGCTTTTCGATGCAAGGGAATATCGCTCTGTCCACTTCCTGACCGAGCTTGTAACCAAGTTATTTGAAATGGCAAAACCATGTCAAAATGGTTTTTGAATTATATCACTACATGTCTGCATTGCATATATAATCGTGAGACAAGTCCCAATATCTAGTAATTAGGTGTTAGAAAATATATCTTGACAAACTGTTCCATTAACTCAACTATTCTTAAGAATGCTATCAATAGAGTGTCTATTGGTATAATAATTAAATCTTAAAACAACATTGTTTATGGATATGTATAAAATTCAAAATCTATGTAGAATTCAGATAACTCCAAAGAAATGATTGCACTGTTATTCAGAAAGCTATTTTACATATTAGTTTAACAATAAACATTGTTTTTTAAATATTAATTTCAGGGCCAAATGGAACTCAAAGAATCAGTGAAAATGTGGAAACAAAAAGGACATATTATGGCATATTTCAAACCAACTGAGGAGCCAAAACCAAAAGATTTCCTCTCAAAATTCTTCTCCAGTAATGAATAATCATGCGTAATGTTTGTATGTAAATAGTAGAAAAAATGATTCAAATATAAAATTACATAAGTGTTAAAATATTCTAAATCATTCTCTTTGGTTATTTATGAAAGGTGTTTAGTCTTAGGGCACCATTAAAACAATTCCTAACCATAGCGCTGCCAAATACTATACTATAATTTACTTAAATGAAGTAATGGAATATGTCACATTTGTTTTTTATTAAAATGAAATACATTATAAATTAATTAGCTCTTAACACAAATTAATTAGTAATAACTAACTGAATCATTTTACTTTACAACATGGATACAAAAAACAAAAGGACAGTATATTTGTGTTTAAAATTACATAAAAGTACCTACACACAATTTCTAACGAAAAAAAGCTGACATTATACAATTTACAATCATTACTTAACGTTACAATGGACAAGTCTTAGCACCATACTTAGGAGTGAGTTCAGAACTATATGGGTTTATTAAGAAAGTATCCTTCATTCTGGGTGGCATGTACGTAAAAAAGATATCTCTGAAAGTTTGGAAATACAAAGATTAATATAACTGTAGGTTTACTTAAAAAAATATATATAATTAAATCATGCCAGCTCATGTTAGAGTGGCAGCCATGATAGGTGTAATTTATAATATTTTCAAATGTCTATACATGGCTGTTTTTAATACGCAATCCGGACAGTCGATTTTTGCGATGGATTGAAAAGAGAAATTGGGATTGTTTATTCAAAAAAGCCATTAGTCGAAGAACTGTATTAAGGATTTCTTGATCATTAAAAAAAACTCAAAATATAAAGTTTAAGTTGCTTTCAGGCCCACTATTACTTACAAAAATGCTTTGCTGGGATATGTATCGTATTTAGTTGTAGACCACCATAAACGGGATTGCTCCACTTGCTTCAGCCTATTTCTTGAGACAAAGTTATTTAATAATATGTAAAACTGAAAAAAAAAAATGTTTTACACTGGAGGGATTAGGGTCTCATATTGGAAAGGTTTTAGATATTTTTTGTTGATTTTACAAAAGATCAAATAAACACGAAATATAAAGTGTCATGAATCTTTATGAAAAGGAAAGCATAAGGGGAGTAGCTACACGAGTTTTTTTTATTACAAATTAGTATTTGTAATAATCAGTAATACCTGGAATCCAATACTTACTAATTTTTGTACTTCTAATCTGTAAGACCAATTCATATGTTCCAGTTGCTTCAGTGTGAATGGTATCCTAAAAGCTCTCGCTCTAAAGTCCATATGCTTAAGGTCAAGCCACCGACGCTGGGATTTTAAAATCAATTTTTCTGAAAATATTTTGTTATTGTAATACATTGTGGATACGTTAATTGCTTTTTAAAATAGTAACATCTATACGGCTTACTATGGTCTTTAGGATTTATCTTGCCATTTACGCGTTTCCTAACCCATTCTTGAAGATTGTTCAGTCGTTCGGATTCTGGCAAGTGAGGAATGAGTAAAGGTGTATCGGACAGATCCGCCAGCAGTGCCTGGAATTGAAAAAATATCGTTAGGCTCTTTGACAACGTTTTTTAAATACCTGGCCACAATAATTTCACGAATTACTTAATTATTTTATTTAATTTCCGATCTGTTTAAATTTTCATACAATCAATTTTATGAATCATAAATTTTGGGCGAAACATCCATACAAATAGGGGAATCCCAAATAAATTACTATTTTAATAATTATCCATTAAATGAATCTTAGAAACCGTTCAGAAAATAATAATTATAAGCCATCGTGCATTTCCCTGTAAAAACTTCAAACTTCATTGTTTCGTTTGCGTGGGTATGAGCACATTTTGAATCATCATTTTGAATGGATAATTGAATCCTTCAATAATAACCCACACTACATATTTACAAAACGGTCACCTACCGCTAATAGGTCCTTTTCACTTAACGAAGATGGCAGTATGGTAGGTATTGACGGTTCAGGCTGGAAGCAGATAGATTAATATTAAAATAATAAGAAGCTGCAATAATAATTATTAAATAGGTGTCCATTTCACAAAACGAGTCTTTAGTAAAAAAGATAAATTGTTGGTTCTCACTGTAGGTTCCACCGACATTAACGCGTCTCTGATGCTGTCTTTTATAAAATCTTCCATCGGGTCAGATTGGAAAACTTTGGCATTATCCATCCAAAACGTTCCACTTTTCGTTGGGGGATGAAAGAACTTTTCTTTCACTTTGCCTTCATTATAATAATCATACAAGTGACCGCATTTACACTTTGATTCTTTTAAATATCCCATGATCACATTTTCCCTATATAAAAAACAAAACGTGTTTAATATAGAATAAACCATTCGCTAATTATCAAAATTCATCTCAAGGTGTTTAAAATGTCTCATTAAAGCCAGATCTTTGCGTAGGCGAAGCTACAAGCAAGACTTAGATTATCAAATTAGCGTTAATGTAGAGTCCAATGAATGTAGAGTTTGCGTAACCTGCTTTTTCGTGCGTACCGTAAAAACAATTATACGGGAAATCGCATTAGAAAAATCCATGCAGCATTGGCCGAGTCGGTGTAAGCAATTATAGTGTATTAATAGTCATTTTAAAATGACGAATAATAATTTAGCAATAATTGTCTAAGTAAACTGATTTCTTTACATTTTTTCATTTGTACAAAAAAAGTACTTATTACTTAAAGTTAAAAACAAAATTATACACAAAATGTGCTTAAAATCAGCAATTGTGCTAGAAAACACACTCTTGTATATCTCTACCATTTAGAAACGCAGTCGCAAGTTTCTTCGCATTGTACTTTTACTTCTCTGGGATATTTCCAAAAACCTTGTATGCAAGTTATATTTTCACCGTTATAGTAGACTATGCCGCCGTGAATTAGCATATACCCGGTGGGTAATAAGGCCACATCTAAAAGCAAGAACAAAATATTGGATCACTGCGAGCATGACAAAAATATCGCATCATAATCGGTTCATTCGTTTGGGACCTACGATGCCACAGGCTGACATTCAGATCCGCGCACTTTAAACTTATAATACCCCACTTTTTCCGTCGGAGGTTAAAAATTAGGAAAGCTTAAACACAGATACTGAAAAAAAGTAACTAGCAGGTAATTCTATATAATTGTTTTCTTCATCAATTATGTAGAATCTTGATTGTATTAAATGTCAAAATTCTAACAAGTTATGGACAATTTATTACAATAGTTGATTTGAGTATATTTGTTCGTAAAAGCAAACTTCAATTTGGTTCGATTCTACAAAAACTACTTATAAGGTAAAATAAAATGATGAGCCAGATAATTCAAAAATATAGTAAATCAAACTACTTATATATTCATTGAAAATATAAGTAGTTTGATTTATTGAAAATATAGTTAAAGTGATATGAATATAAAAGTGCCTTTAATTAATTTTAAGTAAAAAATGGTGTGGATAGCACGTACTATTTAATAAATAAACGGGTGTTCCTCCACTAAATGAAACGCCTCCGACATGGTATTGTATATTTTTGTAAAGTGATTTATGTTTAACTTTAGCTTTTTGTCTGATCATTCGTTGTTTAATAGCTATTGCTGCATTCTTCGCATCACTATTACCTAGAAAAATATAGTTTTGTTTAAAGGAATCTTTTGTGTTTCTAAAAGCGGTACACTTCATAATGCAAATTATTTAGTAGTAACTTACGTAGTGCATTTGGGGGTTCCCAAAATTTGTAAGTACATACTCTCTCAGTTTGTTTTTCTTTTTTGTTTCTTTCTTTCCTTTTAATCATCTTTAAAAAAGAAAAGAATAATAAATTCGCCTAAAATTATAGTTTATGAGCTAGAAATCTTTCAATTTCAGCTTTTTTAAATTTTCAACTGTCTGTATTAATTGCTCTACCGTACACCACAACACTTCAGGCGAGATAGTGGTGAAACGCAAAACTAAGTGTTTATTTATTAGTGGCTTGTTATAACAAACATAGGCCAAGTTAATTTCTCAGAATATAATTTAGTATCAATTATGCTACTTACGAAAGCATGATCTTTACACAATTTTTCGTAGCTCTGAAAAAGTAATTACATTTTATAGTGGATCAATTCAATTAATTACAAATGAACAATAAACCCAAAAAATAAACATTATAAAGTAAAAAATCCTATTAATAACATAGGCAGATTTATATCACAACAACAACTTTATTATAAAGTATGCATGAACACCTAATAAGGCGAACTGGGATCGACAGATATTTTTACGTACCTCCTTACTCCTTACTCTAAACTTATATCCTAGGGGTGACGGTTTCCCTTTTTTTTTTGAGGTCGAAGGAGTGCTGCTATAGAATGGCACATACATTTGTTGCAAGTATTCACCGTAACGAACTTTGGGTTGGTAGTACTTTTTTATATCTAGAAAAATAGTGGTAAAGATACTATGAAACATATTTACTGTATGTACATTTTGTCTTCTCATACTCTAACTGCTCTTTTCCTATTCTAATCTAGAGTCGGGACATTGCACAGAAATTGTGGTATAAATTCGAGTGTTGCCCAACTAGAGCAAATGAACTCAGGACCTGCCTATCCGCGGCCCGTCGCGCCGCTACATCTACCTACTAACGGGCGCCCCATTAATACTTATATCTTATAATATATTGATATTGTAATATGCTAGATGGCAAAAAATTATAATGCCTTACGTATGTATTTCGTATAGAAACTAGTATTTATTATAATGCATTAAATAATAA